>NC_143132.1:108680909-108831136 GCF_059928025.1 Delphinapterus leucas
TGCCAGCTTTCTCGAACAGCTACCGAGCAGTGCTATCTTGCAAGTTACACCTACTTTCTGGGCCTCAGTTTCCTTCTGGCTACACCATGTGGGGTTTGTCTGAGCTCGTTTCTAAGGTCCCTTTAAGTTGCTTCCCCTTAGTGAGTGCTGGGCCGCTGGTTCATCTAAATCTGGTTGTGGCTGAGATTGACTTTATTGCACAGCTGTCTCTTCCCCTGCCTCAGCCCTACTGACTCCATTCATTACCTCCACCTCCAGTATCTCTCAATTTTGAAATCATTTGCTGTGATTCTGGAGGCCAGAGTGGGTACTTCCTTCCTTCAGTCTCATACTGGAGGGAATCCAGGAAATGCGGCATAGAAGGAGGACATCACTGACGTCTACCGAGGGCCTGTAGTGTGTGCACAGCTCAGGTCTGGCACTCGGGTGGCTTACTGTCTGCCCTTCAGCAGCAAACAGATGCCAGGGGAAGTAAGACATGCCCGTGATTAACCAAAATAGGGGGCACACAGCCTGCAGACCATAGGGTTCAATTACTTATACCTTTGTGTTCTAGTTCAACCATTTAAACTGAGTCCCCTCTTCTTAAAAACACCTACCCAGAAGAGTTTGTAGTCCAAAGGTACGATTTCAAGTCCCACTGCTGCTTTTTCCTAGCAGCATGGGTGAGTCACAGACTCTAACATCCTCTTCTCTCCGTTCATCTGGTTAAAAGGAAGGGCCAAATGAGAGTCAGGTATGTGCTTGTGTTTTGTTGACTATACACAAAAGCACCTTATTCTTTCATCTTCTGATTCCGCTAACCTTCCTTGTATTGAGAATGAACAGAGAGGGCAAAATAAAGAATGACACATGAGAAGCAACCTAAGTGCCCATCGACAGATGAATGGATAAAGAAGATGTGGCACATATATACAATGGAATATTACTCAGCCATAAAAAGAAACGAAATTGAGTTATTTGTAGTAAGGTGGATGGACCTAGAGTCTGTCATACAGAGTGAAGTAAGTCAGAAAGAGGAAAACAAATACCATATGCTAACATATATATATATATATATATATATATATATATGTATGGAATCTTAAAAAAAAATGGTTCTGATGAACCTAGGGGCAGGACAGGAATAAAGACGCAGACGTAGAGAATGGACTTGAGGACACAGGGAGGGGGAAGGGTAAGCTGGGACAAAGTGAGAGAGTAACAATGACATATACACTACCAAATGTAAAATAGCTAGTGGGAAGCACCTGCATAGCACAGGGAGATCAGCTGGTGCTTTGTGACCACCTAGAGGGGTGAGATAGGGAGGCTGGGAGGGAGACACAAGAGGGAGGGGATATGGGGATATATGTATACATATAGCTGATTCACTTTGTTGTACAGCAGAAACTAACCTAACATTGTAAAACAATTATACTCCAATAAAGATGTTAAAAAAAAGAAGAATGACACATGAAACCATAAGATCAAGTTACTAAGGAAAAGTTAGCATGAATACAGACAGTTCTCCTTAATTCTGTGTAACCTAAAATATTTCTTTTTTTGTAAAATATTTCTAATATAAATCATGAATATACTTTTGTAGGAAATAGTTACTACTGATATTACTGAAAATTATTTCCAATTCTTGAAAAAAGGTATTCTTATTAAAAACATGTCTTCAAAATCGAATACATGAATATATGTATAAATAAATGCATAAAAAAGACTGGAATGATTCACACGAAGCAGAAGTGGTCATTCCAGGAGAGAGACATGAAATGAGGGAAGAGGGGATTTTCAAGGAAAAAATTTTTTTCGAGTTTCAATATTGAGTTTTTTTAAAACTGAGCATATCTAACTGTATACCTAAAATACTTTTTGAGAGAAATCCTTGTAGTATGGAATACTGGGTGGGGAGGGGGCAGGGAGGGTTGTCTCCATAATCACCTGTTTTCTATCTTATTTTACAGTTGGTTCTGTGAGTGATTGTATCTTGGCGTGATGGGACTCACCCTCAGCCCCAGGGAGTGGGAGAAGCAGCCAGATTTAGCCAGGTGGGGGTGGGGTAAGAAGAAGGGGGGGGTCAGGTCTCCTGGGGCCTGAGAAAAGGTAGGATAGGTTACAGGTAGGGGAGGGTGGAAGAATGAGGCTTAGGGAGCCAAGGAGAAGCTCTGGCAGAAGCTTTAGGAACCTACACCAATTGTGGTTCCATTAATGAATAGGCACAGCTCTGATCATTTGTTTTTTTCAGTACTGACTCCATCCTGGAGTGCCTTTACAAAAGTCTAGATTGCTTTAATAGGACAGATGACAAATTGTTTCCCACCTGTGGATTTTCCTTCATGCCAGCCTTGCTTGGTTTTGCCTGGCTTTATTCTGTGACCAGAGAAGAAGATGGAATTCTGAAAAGTTGCTTTAGCCAGATCCTGTGAACAAAGGGAGCCTTGTTTGGGGTTATGCACACCAGCTTTTGGAGGAGTCTAATTCATCAGCTGGCATCTCTGCTTTTCAAGTCCTTGCTCTGGTTAGCACTGTGTTTCTCTGTCCGTGGAGGAGCAAACCTTCTGGAGGAGCAGGCCCACTGCTTGTTCACCTGGCTCTGGTTACAGGGGGCAGAGGCAGGCCCTAGGGGCTCTAAATGGGCACCCATAGTGAGTCCAAGAGAGGGAGGCAGCCTTTGTTACTGTGTTTGCCTGGCCCATGGCTACATGGATGCCATTATAATTTCCAAGATTTCCCTGGATTGGTCAGGTATGCAGTCCACCAGACTGGTGCTGACACAAAAGTCGGAAACTGGGAATGTCAGTCACCCTCCTGTTAGTCCCCTCCCCGCCTGCAACTGAGATTTCCTGAAAAGCTACCAGCATTGACTGGTTTGAGTCCTGGCGGAGTGCGGGCGAAGCCTGGAGCACATAAACCAGTTCTGAAACTTGTTCTCCATTGGTGGATTGATTTTTTTCCCCCCCAGGACAACGGTAACTTTGAGCCCCTTCAGGTGCTATTAGAAAAAGCTCCTGTTGTGGTATGTTAAGTGACCTTCTATCTAGTAGGAAGACTTGTGGGGAATTTCTTGGGGCCTGGGGCATTCCAGCTCCCCACGTGGGGAAGGTGTGAGGCCTGCGTGCTCCCCGCTAAGGCCCGGGGACTAACGGCGTTAGGCGGCCAGCGTGAGCGTGTGGCTTCCGCCTTCTTCATTTTTGTCTCCTTCCTTTTCCCTTGACAGAGCAATTTTGTTTTGATGCTGTGCCAGAAATCTTCTGACAATGAGTTACTGGAACTTGGAGAAAAGGAACTGTGTGCAGTACCGCAGGCATTTTCTGGTGGACAACAGTCTGTTTCACGGTGAGTTGCCTTTTCTACTCCTGTAGGCGGATCTTTTGTTTCTGAGAGCACTTTTATTCCAGCACTCTGGATGCAAATGTGGTATGATTGTTGGGTTGAACCAAGAGCCTGAGTTAACTTGTTGATGAAAAATTACCCAAGAATCCCCACTGGACTCATTCCGCAGAGTAGCAAGCTGTGTGCCGCCCCTCAGCAACCATAACAGCATCGTTACTTTCTACCTCTCAGGTTAGTTTATGTCAGTGCCTTTCCTCTTCTACTACACTGTCAACTCCAGTAATATCCCTTTCCGATGGTTGAAATTGGGGGAGCTAGACCCATAGGTAGTGCTCGGTTAATATCGGTGGATCATCAATCAGGGCTTATAACCAGCATGGTGTGTGCCTTCTATCAGGCTCCATATAAAAACAGAGCAGATGAGGGCACTTAACCATAACTATCAGGGTGGATGACTGCAGCTGTAAATCAGAGAATAATCAACATTAGTCATTTTCATGGCAAACTAAGATGAATTGCCTTTACCCTGCTGACATATTTGTTTTGTTTTATACAGCCAGGGATAAGCTCTGTCAATCCTGATATCAGGGTGCCCTTGAGTGAAATTTACTTAAGAGTCAGAGATGCATGTGTTGGCAGAATTTTTGGAGCAATCCCCATTAAGAGCTGGTGGAATTGTAGAGGGAAGAGAGAGATTTCATGAGAAGTGGAGCGCTGCTGAACAGAATCCTTCATCTAAGCTGCCTTCAACTTTCTAAGTTTGGTTTTTCTTCCCCAATTTAGTGCAGACTTACTGTTTTTTAATTGCTTTAGATTAAGTTTAAGATAACAAACTTAACCCTACTTACTTTGTTAAAGCACATCTTACAATGTTTTTTCTCGTTCATTATGCCACCTCACTATCGGACTTTACTCCGTAGAGGATGCCTTCATTTACAGGTCAAGAAAGGGAAGCAGAGATGAAATGACCAGCCCAAGTTGGCATAGCCAGTTATTAGCAAGGTCAGATCTAAAATTCTAGCCTCTACACTTCCAGGCTGGCTCTCTTGGCATTGCAGCGGCGACAGCCTCTTAGCAAAGGAGACTAAGACATGGTGACTTCACACGCTGGCACTGAGTTCTGCTTTGTTTTCCTGTGAACCTCATCTAAGGACCCTGTTCGTTGCTTCATCTCTCACACAGTGTTTGCTGTGTGGTGCTTTCTGTTACAAATTTACTTGTATTAAAAAAAAAAAAAGAATAAATATGATAAAGAAACACAGGAGTTAGAAAAATTAGCTTTATTTTTTCCAAGTTTTGTGCCAATTTTGAAAAAGTTCAGATTTTATTTATTCATTATTTTAGAATACCTTTGTCCAGAGATCTCAAAGACTATAACAACTTAAAAACAATTTCCTATGTATTGTTACAGCTGTGTTACCACTTAGTGAATTACTGTATTGCTGATAGTTTTCCTGAGGGCTTGAGGAACATGATCCTATTGAATCCTTTCAGCACCTTTGCGATAGTTATTATTCATCCCATTTTATGGATGGGGAAACAGAGGTTTGGGGAGGTTGTTGAAGTGGTGATCTAAAATCAAACTCGTGTCTGCTTAACTCCAAAACCCCACTATTTTTTTTCCAGGCTGCACCTCCATTTTAATAGAAAAATTAACACTCTGAGAGGTTTAAGTTCTTTTCAACAGTATTCGCTCTGCTATTAACTAGCCATGTCTGATCTTGACTACGTTATATAATCCTTCAGGATCTCAGTTTTCTCGTCTGTGAAATGAGTGTGCTGGTCTCGATGATTTTTTAGGTTCTTCCTAGTTCTAGTCTCTGAGATTCCATTGAAGTATTTCTGAGAATTACAGTTGCTGTATGTATTTTGTGAGCTATCTTGTCTCTGAACATGAGATTCACAAGAGGGCAGTAGAATACTTAAAATATGACTTGGTTACTTACGTTGAAGAATTACTCATTTGAGAAGATTTAGAGATATCAAATCTTCCCAAGATTAAAAGGACTAAAGCCAGTTAGAATTATGATTCTGTTCATTTATAATAAAGCAGTAGCTTTAAGTATTTCTGATAGTTAAAATATCATTTTGGATCTCTATGCCAAAGGATATGTAATTCAGGAAAGAACGATGCCTCTGCTCTTCCACTGTATTTACTTCTGCAGAAAAGTAATGTCTGTGAAGACAGGAATTTATTTAACTTTATGGAGGATTGTGAGGAGTCTTGGTATATTTTAAGCCAAGGGAGCACTAGTGATAACATCTTTGTAGATGATTTCTAAACATTTATGAGAAAAGACAGGACATGTTGAGTTAGAAAGGTCAGATTTCTTTTAGAGGGGATTCTCCTGGTCTGCTGGTAACTCTCCTTACATAACCAAATCAAGCCAAACAAAAAGAAACAAAACCCCTCCATTATAAACAGAAAAGAACCATTTCCTCTGCAAGATAATAGACTTTTAGAATATGCAGACTCAGATGTGCAAATTGTGCTAGCCAGACTTAAGCAGTATTCCCAGGAGAAAGGAACCACCTTAAAAAGAGGACTAGGTGGGCAGTAGGGGGTCAATAAAAGTAAAAATAAAAATGTAGTATTTGTATACTGTTTCACAGTTCATAAAGCACATTCATAGCCTCCCTTTCTGAGTATAGAGGAGGTAGGTTCTCATTGGAAACAATGTAGAAAATTACCCACAATCTCCCAACCCAAATTGGAGTAACAGAATAACACTAATTGTCTGTTTCTACCCGGTCTTTTATCTCCTCTCATCTTCGCAACAGTCCTGCTGTAGGAATGGAATACCTGGAAAAGGTAGGAAACGGTGGGTACTAGGCAACAGAAATGAGCTGATTGAATTGACAATTCTGTGTCAGTCAGGAGAGGACCCCTGGTAGGCATTATGATGAGCTGTTTTTGTATTTCCCACTTGTGCTGGCCTTTGCCCTGATTTTTAGGGAATCTTGAATCCAAAGGGATTTTGAGCCTATCAAAGAAGCCAATTGCCAGAGGTTTTCTCTAGTTGGCTTTTGTTTTAACATGTTTGATATAGAGAAAAAACTTGGGCAAAGAATAATTTGTGTAGTATGAACCTTGCTTTAATGGCTTATATTTTCATGAATTATTTTTATTTGAAAATTACCTGTACCCTCAGCTCTTTCTCTTGGCTGTCGTGAATTGCAGCATTTTTTTCTGACCTGGGATACATATTCTTAAACCTGTTATCAGTGTATTTACAGTTTATATATATCCAATTTCTAATGCACATAAGCTTTTTTCAAACATTTGAGTTCCTACTTGGAGGTGACTTAATTTTTGTTTTCATGCATTGCTAGTTATAACTGTGATGTTGAAAAAATTGTGATGTTGCTTTCCTGTAAGTTATATGGTATCACCCCTACTTACTATATTGAAATTTATTTCTGTTGCTCTCATGTTGTTATATGAATGTTTCTGAATGATCAAGGCAAATCTAGACTAGAAACGTTTTGAATTGAATTACGAGTGTCTCTTACTATCTAGGGATAAAATTAAGGATAGTTCTGGTATTAAATATTTATGTAGTATGTCTTTTTAAAAAGTGCTTTATATGTACTTTGACTTTGCCTCACAAAAAACTTCTAATCAAACTAATTAGCTTATTAACTAATTAGTTTTTAGCCAGCCTCCCCTTCCTGGCCAGAGGCCTAATTGGTGATGTAGGACAGAAACTGGACTGCCAGTTTGTAAAGGAAAGTAGGTTTGAATTGGATCCCAGAGACTAGTTCTAGCTCCATTTTTATGACTCACTTGTGTAGCCTTTGTCACCTAGGTGACCCTCAGTTTCCCTCTTTCTAAAATGAGGGTTTTCCAGATTCCAAAGTTCCCTTCTAGCAGCAACGTTGTGGTCTCTGTGTAGTCAAACAGGATGTGCAGTGAACAGGAGTGTCCTACAGGCCAGAACATGGGAAGAGAGGGCTGACAAGATGGCAATGAAGAGGAGGAAGATTCTTGTTTGATTGTAAACTTTGTAGTTACCTTGGCACTGGCAAAAAGCTGCATTTCCCTTTAGGGGTGTGTGTGTGCGTGTGTGTGTGTGTGTATGTGTGTATGTGTAGGGTTGTTCTTGAGTCCCTCGTGTGTGTGTGTGTATGTGTGTGTGTGTAGGGTTGTTCTTGAGTCCCTCATGTGTGTGTGTGTGTGTGTGTGTGTGTGTAGGGTTGTTCTTGAGTCCCTCGTGTGTGTGTGTGTGTGTGTGTGTGTAGGTTGTTGAGTCCCGTGTGTGTGTGTGTGTGTGTGTGTGTGTGTGTGTGTGTAGGGTTGTTCTTGAGTCCCTCCCAAACATGGAGAGACCAGTAGCTAGGACTGACAAGCTTTCAGGACAAACGTCATTATACTCAAAGAAGAGTGGAGAAGTTCTCACTGGAATTCCATCCTCGTTGTAAAAAAGAAGAATGCCAGATCCGGCCTGGTAAATATGAAAGGAGAATGAAATTATGCAGGCATGAATTTCGGTTCTCATTCATTTAGGCCAGTTTATTAGCAAGGTATGACTTTGGCAGCCTGTCTGCTTTAGCGGTTTGGGGCATTACTGGATTTTTTTATCAGAGTGTCATTTCTTAACTGAGTCAAACCCTAGCTTTTCCAGCCAATGACTGTATATACATCCTCTTCTAGGTCCAGAAAAACACCAGCACACAGAGAATTCCTGCTAATGCAATGATAGTCAAGATATTGTGAACATCATTAAGATCAAAAGTATTATCTCTTAGAGGAGCACTGCATGGAAAAAATTTCAAAGACAGTTGAGAGAAAGTATAAAAAAAAAAAAAGATAGGCCTTAAAGGGAGAGAATATACTTGAGTCATTTAAATGATGTAATAGAACTAATTCTGGAAGCAGCCTTGCCCAGAAGATTCCTCTTTAGCCCCACACTCAAGTCTCCCCCTCCCCCTTCCATGGCCACCAGGCAGAAAGCACGAAGGGCAGGTATACTTTCAGGTCTGTGATGTTCAGGGGCATCTCGTGAACATGCCAGAGGCAGTGAAGGCTCAGCAAATGGAGCAAGGCCTGTCCCAGGTGTGGCATCTTGCAGGGGCCACCCTCCCTCTGGGCTGCTTTGGATGAGTTGTTCCTTTGGGACTAAGTTTCCATGTCAGCAAAATGCTTCAATTTAGGACAAATGACCTCTAAACTTCTTCCTAAGTGGTAAAATTTCGAGAAATGCTTGTTTCTCCACTTCCCCACCTCAGGCCACTTTTAAACAGAGGCCAGCTGGGGAATTTGCAGTGAATTAACTGACCATATTGATTTATGTACTTCTCCCCTTGCCTGAGACAAATTAGAGCCAGCCATTCAGGCCTTGCAGAAGTAGATACTTATATCTAGTTAGAACACAAACTTTAACGTGAGCTAGTATGAAACAATATTATTCTATAACTTTTTGGTAACGTGTGTTCTTCCTTCATCCCTTGGAGACAGAAAATTGTCAAGGAAAGTCTCAGTGAAATGCTATTTATATCAAAATCCAAAGTTCATTTCCTTTTTTTTTTCTTTTTTTGGTCTTTCTCCATGATGACCAAACTGGTTTATTGAACATTCTCAACTTAGTGTAGCATATAAACAAAATTGTTTTATCTTTCACCAATTACTACTTTAAAAAATACTCTTTGCAACATCTTGGGCAGATTCTATTACTTTCTGGCTACTTTTGGTTACTGAGGGTCTAATCCAGTTTAAAAGGTTAATCTCAAACTCATCTAAATCCCACCTTCTCCCTTACCTGCAGCGTGGGCCTGACCTGTCTGTCAGGGGTTGAGGGGGGGCGTTGATTTGGCTCTGCTATAGTTCTCCTTGAAGAGGAATTCAAGGCCTAGATCCTCAGATTTTGGTACAAGGAAGAGAGATGGGGGAAAGCAAAGGTCTTTGAGCTGCACCCCGGCCAGTTTGTATGTTAGTGGCAGTGAGATGACCAAGACTCTCTCTCCTGTTCTCTCTTCTGTGGATGTTTGGTTTCACCCTGACCCCTCTGTCATCAAGGACTCTGCAGAGAGGACCCGCTGTCTCCCTTCAGCCCCACCCACTGTCCATTTCTTATTCCCTCTGGCTGAAGCCTGGCTGCCCTTGCCCTTAGAGCTCTTGGGCAGCTGCCTGGTCCCTGCCTTTTCTCTTATCTCCATGTTTCTGCACGTGGAGTTTTGCAGGCTGCCGCAGGCTGTGGAGGATGGGCTGGTTATGAAGTTGTTCCTGTCCTCCTCCCAGACCTACTGATCTCAATCTCTCTGTTTCTTCTCACGCTGTTATGGGGGCTACTCCCCCAAGCCTTAGGAAGCCTCTGAATTATTCTTTTGTAGTCCTTCCCCTGCTTGTCTCTGGGAATGAGGGGTGCTCCGATTTTAATCCTCAGAGTACTGTTTGTGCCACTCCAGGTGCCTAGGCTGTGCACATAACAGGGGCTCAGGTCATGTGATTTTGAATGGATGGAATCCCACCCTCTTCACCCCTGACAGTTCTCCTTGGACCTCTCTAGAGGCACTCCAGGCTGGTCCTTGTCCATGAACATTTTGGATTAGAGAGACTTCCTTTCCCCAAAGGTACCAGTGTTCTTTGTTGTGCTTGCTTCTTGCAAGGTTGTGTAGCTGGATCGATCAGAGCCAAGCAACGATCTAGATTTATAAAAATCCATGGTGAGATGTCTCGGCCTCTTTTCCCCATCGGGAATCTAATTTGATGGGATTTTGTTGACAAAAGAGAACCCACTGTGTTCTCTTTTTGTCATGCTTTCCGTGTTGAGGTCATTCACATTCTGTAACGATGGAGGGCATAAAAAGATCCCGGTGGAATGCGTAGCAAAATGGCAAATTGAAGATCTGGATACCTGGGAAGCCCAGATGGATGAGAAGTTAACAGTGGTCAGTCTCTGAAGCTTTAGCTTTAGTCGTTGTTTGAAACAAGCCTGTTGTGTTAAGTGATAATCTTGGCTGGCCTTTCCAGATAGACTCTCAAATTCTCTCAAACCTGTGGCCATTGGGAGTCCAGTCAAGCAGAAGGGCCCTTGATTATTTTATTCCTTATGCTTGGGAATACCAATTTTCTGGTTACTAAGTTAGAAGAAATATATCCAATAAAGAGTCAACTTTTCCTTCAGATTTGCAGACTTCTCACGTTTTAAGTGGTTACATAAGAGCATTATGTCCCCTTAGACCTGTGTTACAAATTTAAGCCTTTGTTCTTTAAGCTGCATTTCCATAATTATAATTAATTTTCCTCTGCTCTCTCATTTTCCCAGTTGTCTTTTCTACTCTGTGCCTAATATATGCACAGAGATTGATGCGAGGATGAAATGTCTTTCCATGGGTAGATTCAGGGTTCTTCCAGAGCAGCATAATTATTTAATTTAGTTATACAAAAGATCCAGATTTTTTTCTTGGACCACAGTAATAATTATTAGTGATTGTATTTGTGATCACAAAACCCTCTTGTCTCCCATCTATCAAAACAAAGATTAAAAATTCCAGTTTGGTCCTTTACACTGTGTACATGAAAAGTCATCCCAGTGGACCTGTGATAGTTTATATATTTTTAGGGCTCATTCCTTTCAGCAGGTATGTTTGGGCTTGTTACAGATGCAAATTGTTGGTTTCAAAGGGATAGTCAGATTTTTAAAAAATTTAAAGCCCATAGCCTAGTGTGTTTTTCACCCATTCCAGCAGCTTCAACTCCCATCTATGTGCCGATAGCTCCCAACAGTGTATTCCTGGCTTAGCACCATACCCAGATGTCCATCCTCCTACCTGACAGCTCCACTGATGCCTGCAGGTCCTCAGACTCAGCATGTCTGGAGCAGAATTCCCTCTTCTGCACCGGTAGCCGGCTGCCTTGCCAGTCTTATCTCTTGCTTCCCCTCCCTCTTTGCACCACAGCTACACTGACCTTCCCGTTCCTTGCCCACAAAACTTACCCCTTCTTTGCTTAGCTGGCTGCTACCCCATCCTTCGGACACCAGAATAAGGGTCTCCTCTGCAGAGAAGCTTATACTGACTTCCCAGACTGGGTCAGTTCCCTTTTTATGCTCTCCTATCACCGTGCATTGCTGCCTCATTGTATTGTCACTGTTGTAATAAAACAATTAATTTTGTGACAACCAGTTTAATTTTTGTCCTCCTCGCACTTCTGGGCTCCACGGGAGTAGAGACTGTTCTCAGTCGTATCTCCAGTACATAGTAGAGTGCATTGCATATACTCAGTTACAGTGGAGATAAGAGCCACCTACTGTTTCATTATTTTTGCACTCTCAAGTTTGGCCTTCAATCTTTTTTTTTTAATTAATTTTTATTGGAGTGTAGTTGATTTACAATGTTGTGTTAGTTTCTGCTGTACAGCAAAGTGAATCAGTTATACATATACATATATCCACTCTTTTTCAGATTCTTTTCCTATATAGGTCATTACACAATATTGAGTAGAGTTCCCTGTGCTATACAGTAGGTCCTTGTTGATTTTCTATTTAATATATAGTAGTGTGTATATGTCAATCCCAATCTCCCAATTTATCCCTCCCCCTAACCTTGGTAACCATAAGTTTGTTTTCTACATCTGTGACTCTATTTCTGTTTTGTAAGTAGGTTCATTTGTACCAAGTTTTTAGATTCCACATATAAACTATATCATGATATTTGTCTTTCTCCGTCTGAATTCCTTCACTTAGTATGATAATCTCTAGGTCCATCCATTGCTGCAAATGACATTATTTCATTCTTTTTTATGGCTGAGTAATATTCCATTCTCTCTATATACCACATCTTCTTTATCCATTCCTCTATTGATAGACATTTAGGTTGCTTCCATGCCCTGGCTATTGTAAATAGTGCTGCAATGAATATTGGGGTGCGTGTATCTTTTCAAATTATGCTTTT
Source organism: Delphinapterus leucas (assembly GCF_059928025.1). NCBI lineage: Eukaryota > Metazoa > Chordata > Mammalia > Artiodactyla > Monodontidae > Delphinapterus > Delphinapterus leucas. The sequence continues at coordinate 108,693,126 of NC_143132.1, forward strand.
CTCTGGATATTTGCCCAGGAGTGGGGTGGCTGGATCATATGGTAGCTCTATTTTTAGTTTTTTAAGGGACCTCCATACTGTTCTCCATAGTGGCTGTACCGATTTACATTCCCACCAACAGTGCAAGAGGTTTCCCTTTTCTCCACACCCTCTCCAGCATTTATTGTTTGTAGGTTTTTTGACTTTGGCCATTCTGACTGGTGTGAGGTGACACCTCATATTATTGCATTTCTCTGATAATCAGTGATGTTGAGCGTCTTTTCATGTGCCTCTTGGCCTTTCATCTTTGTGCTGTGGAATACATCAGTTCCTTGGCTGCAGACCCTCTTCTTCCCTTCACTCATGCTTTTGCCTTGGAGAACAAAAGAATGCACCTAAACCATTCCTTCCTGAGATTGAGAAGGGAAAGCCCACTTTGCCGAGAATCCTAGTGTGCTTTAGAAAAGATGATTACAAATGTATAATGCCTCAAAGTGGAAAAGGACAAACCCATTTCTTTAAAAGAATTTCTTAGACTTTTTGAATTCATTTAATAATACTTTCCAGAATTTCCATGTTCGTTATATATGGGTTTATTTTATTCAACTCTGAAAATGGAGGTTTTGCCTGTTAAAATAACCCTCTTAATAAAAGATGTTTAGTTGCAGTATTTTGCATACTATTAGAATTCTCTGCTGCTTGAGTCTGAAAATCTTCAGGCACAGAAGTGAGTTGTCATCTGTAGGGTAATTCTTACCCCAGAGAGCAGAATAGACCTGCACCAAAACAAAAGCACCAGCTTTCTCAGTAAGAGAGGTGGAAAGGAGGCCTAGGGGTGCATGAAGAGAATAATCAAACAGCTTCTTAAAAGTTAAGAAGATGCACTTTTATTTCAGATTTACAAACAAGAAAAATGGTGAGCACCTAGGCCTTTCATCTAAGAATCTCAAGCAATAGGAGAGTACATTTCTGACTTCTAGGTAGCAAAGTTACCCCAAGAATAATACCTACTTGGGTAGAATAAATGTAGAATCTGTGAAAACATTTTTTGTCCAATTTTGTCTTGTCAATATTCCTTTCTTGGTCAGCATATGTGACTGACATACAATAGTGATCTCAGAACTTCTTGTATTTAAATGTAGAAGGTGGTGACTTATTCCCAATTTAAAGGGAGAACAGTTCACACATTTATTGTTTAGTGTCCTATTTTATTCCTTGGCAACTTGAAATTGAATATCAATACGTATCCACAAATGACCATTTTTTGAAATTATATCAGTGTCAGAATTTTAATACCTTTCAGCAGAGGCTTATCTCTAGAGGCTTGTATTAATTAACTCTTTTAGCCAACGGTTCCCAGCCTTGGTTGCATGTTGGAATCACCTGGGGGTATTAAAAAAAACTGTTGTGCGTGTCCCAGCCCAGAGGGTCTGATTAATTGGTCTGGGTTATGGCTAGGGCCTGGGGGAATTTTTAGAACTCTGCAGGTAATTCCAGTGGGCAACCAATTAGATTCTGGTGTGTTGAATACTCCAGACTTAAGGTGGCAAATACATATTCTCTCAATGGAACAATAGAATTCATGAATTTGATAATGGTTATTTTTCTGTGATGATAGCCTATTTTATACTGAATCTTAAAGGTTTATGCTTGGCATTTTGTGGATGCTGGTTTCCTATAAAATTTTTTTTCACTTAATTTTTTTCTGATAGCAGTACAAGTTCACCATTGAAAAGTTGGAGAGTATAGAAAAGACTAAAGAAATAATCTATAATCTCAGTATGTGTTTTAAGTCTGTACTTTCTTAAAGTGATTTAAAAACCAAAGACTGGGCTTCCCTGGTGGCGCAGTGGTTGAGAGTCCGCCTGCCGATGCCGGGGACACGGGTTCATGCCCCGGTCCGGGAAGATCGCACATGCCGCTCCGCGGCTGGGCCCGTGAGCCATGGCCGCTGAGCCTGCGCGACCGGAGCCTGTGCTCCGCAACAGGAGAGGCCACAACAGTGAGAGGCCCGCGTACCACACACACACAAAAACAAACAAGAAACCAAACACTAAGTAGTGATCCTTTTTTTAAAAATAATTAATTTATTTAGGCTGCGTTGGGTCTTCATTGCTGCGCGTGGGTTTTCTTTAGTTGCTGTGAGCGGGGGCTACTCTTCATTGCGGTGCGCAGGCTTCTCATTGCGGTGACTTCTCTTGTTGCGGAGCTCGGGCTCTAGGCATGCCCGCTTCAGTAGTTGTGTCGCCCGGGCTCAGTAGTTGTGGTACACGGGTTTAGTTGCTCCGCGGCACGTGGGATCTTCCCAGACCAGGGATCGGACCCGTGTTCCCCGCACTGGCAGGAGGATTCTTAACCACTGCTCCACTAGGGAAGTCCTAAGTAGTGATTCTTAACTCTAGTTATACATTAGAATCTGCTGGGGTGCTTAAAAAATACTGGTGGTTGGGTTCTACCCGATCCTACTTAAATCATCTCTAGGCGGGTGGGAGTGGGTGGCCTGTGTGTTCATCCTTTTATTCCTTATATCTGTATCTTACTGTTTAACTTCAGGTGATTTTGATGCACTGTGAGGGGTGAGAATTACTGGGCTAAAATTGTTGACTTACTAAAATATTGATCTAATCAGTAAACTAAATCGAATTAATTTACTGATTTAGAACAGTATGTAATTATTTGCTAGTTTGAGCAAAATTGATGTATGAAACTTGATTTTATGCAGAGGAGTGGGAGGGGCAAGTGATATGCTCACCTTCATATGGTCATTTTCTTCCAACAGATTTATTTCATATTCCTTTTAATATCATGCTTTCTTAGTGCCCTTTAAGTATGACTTGTCTTAACATTACAGCTGATATATTTGTTGCATGATACAAATATATAACTTTTAGCCTTAACTGACCTCACAGGGTTATCCATAGCCTCCTGATGGTAAACAGAACTACTTTGGGAAGATTCTTAACAACAGGAAGCAGAATGTATTAAGTGTTTTATTTTTTGTTTTTTTGTTTTTTTTTTTGAGGTACGCGGGCCTCTCACTGTTGTGGTCTCTCCTGTTGCGGAGCACAGGCTCCAGACGCGCAGGCTCAGCGGCCATGGCTCACGGGCATGTGGGATCTTCCCGGACCGGGGCACAAACCCATGTTCCCTGCATCTGCAGGCGGACTCTCAACCACTGTGCCACCAGGGAAGCCCAAGTGTTTTGTTTTGATTAATCCATAATGAGGACTATACAGTTCACAACAGGATAAATTAAAGGATGGATGCAGAAATAAATATGAAACACAGGAAATGGGAGAACAGTACCATCATATGGAGTACATCAGTTTAATCTTGAGTATTATTAGAATTGTGTTTGTCTGTCTACCCTGGAAAACTATGGCAAACTTTGTCAGCCCCTGTAGACATATGTTCTGCCTTCATCACTTCACATGTGAGAAGACCGATTCTCAGTGTCCCTATGTTATTCCTAGAAGTTCACAGTTGTGAAGGAAAAATCTTGTCTTCTCAGATCGCTCTTGTTTTGCATGATAGTTCCTTCTTTGCACATTGGAGTCATATGGGGAACACAAAGAGGAATTTGGGGTCAATGTTAAGATAACTAAGTTTAGACCTTGTCAGGAGGCATCGGTGGATTCTGTATTCCAGTATTCTTGGGGCACCATCAGGAAATGTTAGGGCTGACGCTGAATCAAGGTTATCATTAGGACTGGAGATGCTGGTTGCTTTACTAACATTATCTCTTTTAAAAAAAATTTTATTGAAGATTTTAAATGTGTTAATTTCTGCTGTACAGCAAAGTGACTCAGTTATAAATATGTATATTCTTTTTCATATTCTTTTCCATTATGGTTTATCACAGGATATTGAATATAGTTCCCTGTGCTATACAATAGGACCTTGTTGTTTATCCATTCTATATATAATACTTTGCATCCAGCATTATCTCTTTTAAGTCTTTCATCAGGACAGTTTTAGGGATGAAACTCAGAGAGGTAAACATTTTGCCAAAAACCACATTGTTAGGTTATGGTGTTCAAACCCAGGTTTGTCATACTCTAAAATCCAGAGTTTTTCCACTATTGTGACACAATGATGTATTACACGAAGTTTTTTCTTTTAAAGCAGTTCAGGTTTGGGGATGGGTAGGATGGATTCGAATGTTTTAAAAGAACTTCAGACCTTTTAGAGGTCACTAGAGAACTCCACAGAAACACCATGGTGAGCTGCCCTCAGGCTGAGAAGGGAGCTTAGGGAACTGGGGTAGGGGCTGAGAGCTGGTATCTACTGGAGTGGTCCCTGGGAGCTTGTTAGAAATGCAGACTCACAGCCCCACCTGGGACCTGCTGAATTGGAATCTGCATTTTCCCCAGATCTCCAGGTGATTGAGTGTACAGTAAAGTGTGGGCAGTGCTGCTCTGAGAGACCCACTGGGCTTGGGTGTGAGTCCTCATGAGTGAGGGATTAGTCCTTATTCTTCAAGGAACTGGTGGAAGAGGAATGGGGTTAGAGGGAAGAGAATAACTCCCACAAACCAACACATTTAGAGGATGGAAACTTGTGTATATAGTTAAGGATGTAAGCAACACCCTGGTCTGCAGTGTGCATGGCATAGCAGAACTAGAAAGAACTTGAGAAGCCATCTGATTGGGGAATTCTGAACAGAACCTCTAGCTAGGCTTCAGGAAGCTGTGTAATCTCTGAAAATATCATTCCAAACACTCTGTGTATATATGCATATACATTTGTTCACCCCCCTCCTATGAACAAAGTCCTTAGCTTTCATCATATTTCAAAGCAATCTGTTACTTGCCCCTTTGGAACATTATAAACCTTTGACTAAAACCACTCTCCTTTTATAGATGAGAAAGCATATTCATATTCAACCAGCTAGCTGCAGGGTTAATTCTAAAAGCCAACATTCTGCCATTCCACCTCAGCTGGCCTTTATGATCTGAGCTAAATATTATGAAATGGTAAGTGGATTTCTGTGGGATCAATCTCACAAATCTCTGCATTTTCTGATTATTGGAAATGGTTACATCTTTATAGCATTGGACTATTGTGACATAAAAGCAATTTTACATGAAAGCATTTTAAAGCCTCTGTGTGTTGGCCAAGTGAGTGTGAAGTATTCATTGCAGAGCTGCTGGAGGAGGGGGCATACTGAGCATCGCCCTGGTTTCTCCATCGCTGAGGGCAGCAGGGCTCTGTGAGACAGGGCTCTCCTCACCTGGTGGCATCCAACTGACTTTTTTTGTCTTCATGGCTAATAAATGATTATTAACTCTCTGTGGGGAACCAGGTGCTGAACTTTACAAATAAAGTCATATAATCCATGTAGCATTTAGATCAAGTAATGATTTCACTATCTGGTAATTTACTATCTGGTAAAGTGTTGACTCCATGAATCCAAAGGACATTTAGAACATTTTTCATTTCTAGTAATAAAACATTGAAAGCTGCTGCTGTGCAAAACCACAGATGAGTAGCCTTTAGTTGTGGAAGTTAACTCTTTACTGGTCCCTCTTTGCATCTACCAAGAAATAGTAAGAGTGTCCAGATCTTTGTGAATTATGTTCGTGTCAGGAGAATGGTTGTTTTTCAAGGACAAATACCCAGTTTCAGTTGTCTCAACTTGCAGCCTGTGATTGCAACCATCTTTCATAGATGTGTACTCCTATTTTAGCTCCTGAGAACCCATCTGGGAAATAATATTCTCATATGCCTCTTATTGTGATCTCTTTAAATCTCATAATTATATTTTTTGACCCCCTACCCTTACCATTTCTCCTAAATTGTATAAAGCAGTGCAGATGTTTGAGATCTGGCAAGCGTAGGTACCATGTTTTCTGATACTGGTAATATAAAAATTTTTCTTGGCTAGATAACAAGTTCTGCATAAATCATAGTACTAAATTATTTCTAAATTAGATTCATTTATATAAAGTGATAAAATGTTATTGGTTTCCTATTTTATCATCTTTAATATTCATGAAGGAGCAATTCTTTCCTCTTTTCTCCAAAGTCTTTAACACAATTAGCCTTTGTAACCATTTTTGTGCTAGTTGACTGAATGAGGAGGACTGATGAAGCAGAAAATTAAAATACTTTCGATGCTGTAATTTTAATACTAATCATTAATCTACACTACAAAGTTGTTTTTCTCATTGATAAATTTATTGCTTTTAAAGATGTATTTCTATCTTTATAATGTTTTTCCTATCTACAGAGCTCTGTTAGATTTTTGAAATTCTTGCTATTTATATAACTTGTCAAGGAACGAGAATTTTGGCAACTAAAATCAACTTGATCATTTGCAGAAGGCTTAATTATATATGCTCTTAGGCATTTCCCTGCCTGTGTATACAGACTTCTTTTAAGTTATGAACATAGGGCATCTGAGTATATTTTCACCTTTGAGTATGCATTTATTATGAGTACTTTAGAGAGTGGTTAAACTATAATATTCATTCTCATTTTTGAAGTAAAAAGCCCCAGAATTTTTGCATAGAATTTTCAGGGTTGGAAGAGACATCAAGAAATTATTTAATGCAGTCAGTTGTGAGATCCCTTCTAGAATGAAAGCTCTAGAGATCAGGGAACATGACTTGAGGGCCTGGCCTATGGGAGACATCCGGTAAGTACTTGGTGAATGAGTTAGTAACCTTCCACATTTCATCAGTGAGGACCCTGAAGCCTGGGAAGGTTAAATGGTGGGCCCAAGCCGGGTCTAACCGAACTCTTAGTAAGCAGTGAGAACCAAGGCCCTGGTAGTGCAGTGTGCGGTATACACCATGTCACACCATGTGCCTCTGGTTGAGATTCCTTGGTCTCATTCTAAACAGAGGCAGTTCCTGATTTCCAAGTGCTGGTGTAACCATCAATCATTTGTCCTTGCCCTGAGCCCTTATTCCCCATGGGATATTGCCCTTTTCTCCTTCCTGCCTTAAATATTTATTGACCTGGGTTCTGTGCTGCGGATTTAGCAGTTAACAAAGAAGAAACGGCCCCTATCTAAACAGAGCTTTCAGTCTTGCCTCTCTTTGCTGTTACCCTTTTCTTCCCTCTTCTCCCCCAGAGCTCACACGGGACCTTTATGTTACATTAGCTTTTTCTTTGGAAACAATTTTATCTTCATAGAAAAGTTGCAAGAATATGCAACGAAGAACCCCCATATATCCTTTACCCAGATTTATTTACTGTTGAATTTTACCCCATTTGCTTTATCACTGTATGCTTGCACATCTTCTCTTTCCACACACACACACACACACACACACACTTATTTTTTCTGAATAATTTGAGAATAAGTTGCCTACCTCATAGCTCTTTGCTCCAAATACCTCATTGTGAATTTCCTAACAATAGGGATATTCTCTTACATAAGCAGGGTACAGTTATTAACCTAAGTAAATTCAACATCGATAAGTCTGTTTAATTTCTTTTTAAGGTCCTTTATTTATTTTTTTTGCGGTACGCCGGCCTCTCACTGTTGTGGCCTCTCCTGTTGCGGAGCACAGGCTCCAGCCACGCAGGCTCAGCAGCCATGGCTCATGGGCCCAGCCGCTCCGCGGCATGTGGGATCTTCCCGGACCGGGGCACGAACCCGTGTCCCCTGCATTGGCAGGCGGACTTTCAACCACTGTGCCACCAGGGAAGCCCTAAGGTCCTTTATTTTTGAAAGAACTTTTTTTCAACCGATATCTATCGGGAAACAGAGAAGGGAGAAGGAGAGTAACAGACATGGAGAAAATGTTACAGCATCACAAAACCTACCAAGTTCTTAGGGTGAAGGCAAACTTCACTTGTGTGTGATCTGTGCCTTAGAAGGACCCTGTGCTTAGTTTAATGCTCTGTTGTTGCTGTCTTAAAATTCTTTATTTTTTTGGGAAAGTCCCATATTTCCATTTCACACTGGACTTGCAGATTATGTAGCTGGTCCTGATTAGAGTCTTTCTGTACTGGGCTAGGAGCTTTTGCATGTGTTATCGTAGGTACTGTTGGAGATGAGGAAACTGAGGCTTCGAGGGACTTAAAATAACTTGGCTCAGATTGCTGAGCTACCTGGTGGAACCCAGATTTGACCTCAGGTCTTTTTGACCCCATATCCAATGGCTGTCACATTGCTTCCAATTATTATTCCATGCCTGCAACTCTCCCTGCACTGTGTTTAACTATTTCCGGATTTGGACTTGACCTGTCCTTTCTGTTTTTCTCCTTAGGAATTCTACCTTCTTTTCGGTATCACAGGCTGGCTCTCTTTCGTCCTAAATTCCTGGGGTAAAGTGTTAACTAGAAAGCCATTTGGGAAACTTTAATGAATCAGTAATTTTTGTCTCAAAGGAACTGCCTGTGAGTAGTTTCTATATTAATCTTCTCCTGTATTTGTAGAAAAAGGCTGCCTGTGGTCACTCCCTCTTTCGCCCTTACTGTATATCACAATTCCAGCAACTGGTTTCCTTCATGCTCCTAGCTTTTGGAGTCCCTCTGTCAGCAGTTGGGGTCCAGGTCCTGCTTTATTCCCAGTGTCTGTCTGAGAATTGGAGAACTGTTTGGAATCTGAGTTCCTGTGTTCGGTTGGGTCTTCCTGCTCAGACCTTCTTGGTGTCACTAAGGCCTGATCCATTCTAGGCCCAGGGATACATCAGTGAACAAGGTAGTCACCATTCCTGCTGTCATGGAGCTTACATTATGGTGCTCTGTTTGCTGTGTCCCATCTACCTGTTGGGATGGCTATTAGGCATAAAAAGAATAAATCAAGATCATTGTTGAGGAAAATAAGATAAGGAGAAAGGCTGAAGAAGTGAAGTTGTTTGACTTGGGGAAGAGAGACCACAAAATATTAATACATGTGAAAAATGCGCTGCTGAAGTTGGGAGAACATTCACTTTCTATTTCATCAAGAAGGAGACAAAGGAGTCGATTTTTCATTTCTGTAGAGTAATCTACATTAGGAATTTAGACTGTTGTGATAGTTCTGTGTGCTGTGACATATGAAAATTGTTATCAGAGGAGTCAGTACCATCTCTTACTTTGGTTTTCTTCCAGAAAGAGGGGTGATGTCTCTCTGCCGAGGTCATTTAAGGTCATCCCTTCCTTAAAGATCATGTTGTGTTATGAAAATGTCCTCCTCAGCCATTACAGGATTCGATTTTCAGAGGAGTGCATCTCTTTTTCTGTCCTTCAGGGGGGTTAATGTCCACCCAGCTCTCCTTCAGACCAGCTTCCTATTTTCTGGAGAGTCTCTGGTCAGCTGCGCAAAGGTCAACAGCCCTGAAGCCAGATTGCTATGTTGAAGGAGCCTTGGGGTCTGGCCCCTCCTTAGCCAGGCCTTGGCTTGGGCTGGCCTGTGAGAGACTTTACAGAAGTGTGGCTTCTGTCTCTTGAGCCTGAACTTTTGTGGCTACTGACTCTGTATTCTGGGCACCTGAGTTGTTCTCAACTGTTTGTACTCAGAAGAGCTTTGTATAGAAGGAGGTTGTTTCTTAATCTAGAATCTCCTTTTCCTCACTCCTCTATCCTCATAGTTATCTTTATGTTTGCATTCCTCATGGGATCAGTCTGTATATATAGTGTTCAGGGGTTCAGTATCACCAGATAAGGGGGTTGCGTTATGATGAGCGCATGTGCCTCCCATTTGAATGCACATATTGTAATCCTTCTTTAACTGGCTGTAAGCCAAGCAAGGCCTGGCACATAATATCATTTACCTTTTATTAGACCCAGGGATGTCAGGTTAAAGCATGGAAAAATCTCCTCTATTAAAATATCAGATATGGGGACTTCCCTGGTGGCGCAGTGGCTAAGAATCTTCCTGCCAATGCAGGCGACACAGGTTCCAGCCCTGGTCCGGGAAGATCCCACATGCCGCGGAGCAACTAAGCCCGTGCACCACAACTACTGAGCCTATGCTCTAGAGCCCGCAAGCCACAACTACTGAGCCCAAGTGCCACAACTACTGAAGCCCGCATGCCTAGAGCCCGTGCTCTGCAACAAGAGAAGCCACCGCCATGAAAAGCCCGCGTGCCGCAACAAATAACAGCCCCTGCTTGCCACAACTAGAGAAAGTCTGTGCACAGCAATGAAGACCCAACACAGCCAAAAATAAATAAGTAAAATAAATGTATTAAAAAAAATATCAGATACGCACAAGCATGGTTATTGTATAAGAAAACAGTCCTCCTTTAGCTGGAGAGTACAAGCACTTAGGGTTTCTTCCGGACTTTTACACTCAAGCTGTCCAGCTCCTCCTCCCAGGCGAGAAGTTTAAGGGGCTTCTCTGTTCAAGGTACAAGTGCCTCCTGAGTGCTATGGGGGAGGTTGAATATGTCACTACTTCAATCTTGAGAATTTAATTAAAGCGTTAGCCCTCAGGGTAGATACTTGTTTTAATATATGTCACTGTCAACAACCATTAGCGATTCCCATGTGCCTACCTATCTCTAGTTAATTCCCCTCTATTAATGTTATAATTAACACTGATCAGAACTGATGGTAGATAGCCAAACAGTTGATGCTGATTTATAAAGTCTGGCTACCTTTATTTATATCTGGGTATGAGTTCATGAAACCCAAGTGTCAATTGAATTTTCACATTTCTCAAGTCTCTACCAAAACCAGTTCAAGTGCTGTGTATGATCACTGGCTGTAAGCTCTTGGGTTTCTTTCAGGGCCTGTGAATAAGATCCTGCCCTTGGGGTCTCAGTTGTTTTCGTGGATAGCTGAAGCTGAAATCAAGCTCTGAGCCTACTAGGGATTTTATTTTGAATTATACTGACATCATCATCAAACTGATAGTGATGTGCGTATAAATTTTTATGCTAACCCATAATTTTTTTTTTTTTTTGCGGTACGCGGGCCTCTCACTGTTGTGGCCTCTCCCGTTGTGGAGCACAGGCTCCGTTCGCGCAGGCTCAGCGGCCATGGCTCACGGGCCCAGCCGCTCCGCGGCACGTGGGATCTTCCCGGACCAGGGCACAAACCCGTGTCCCCTGCATCGGCAGGTGGACTCTCAACCACTGCGCCACCAGGGAAGCCCTAACCCATAAAATTTAAAGTGACATGACCAACAAATAGTCAAGTCTTTCAAAAAAAATGAGAATTTTATTTTAAAGCCAAGAGTCTTGAAGGGGAGATCAATAAATCATCAAGGAGGCATCATTTCAAAGAACTGTCAGCCTAAAGTGTGGCTCCTCTCTGTCCCGTGGAACATAGCAAAATTAAATATGGGTAATACTCAGTTTGTCTTGGAATTCAGATGCTTAAAAATGTGTAGCAATTGCGGCCTACTGATGTGTGTCAGGTTTCTAACATAGGGGAAGTCCAAATTGGTTTACTTGACAAGCATGTGTGATCTATAGGACATGTTTTGTATCATTAGAATGTATAGTTATTCTCTCCGATGTTGAATAAACAGCCATGTCAATCCTGCTGTCTAAAAAAAACCCTTGTTTCTGCCATTCTCAATATTAGTTTAACAGGTGCTGGATGGAAACCTACAGTTCTACCTCTGCTCTCAGCTGAAATTTTTGTTGTATACTGGACTTGCAATTTAAGTTTTTTTTAATTTATTTATTAAAAAATTTTCTTTTGCGGTATGCGGGCATCTCACTGTTGTGGCCTCTCCCATTGCGGAGCACAGGCTCCGGACGCACAGGCTCAGCGGCCATGGCTCACGGGCCCAGCCGCTCCGCGGCATGTGGGATCTTCCCAGACTGGGGCACGAACCCATGTCCCTGTATCGTCAGGCGGACTCCCAACCACTGCGCCACCAGGGAAGCCCGCAATTTAAGTTTTTGGTTATACTCTGTTGTCTAGCAATTGCTGATTGCTGGCAATAATCTATTAAGCACATATGCATGGTATGCAGGAAGATCATGAGGTTATCATTATCATTGCTACTGAATATATTGGTACTTCGTGTACACCTGTGTCTCTGGAGCACCTTAACTCTTCCTTTGAAAATGAACTCATGGTAGCATTTCATTTTGTTCCATGGGACTGGATGGAAAAGTTCTAGCAGTTTTTCAGCATATTCCTGACAGGGCTTTCTGAGCTTTACGTAATGGCGATTCCCTCAAATGCACTGGTGATGAATAGGCCACAGGCATGCACTGTGCTGGTTTGTTTGAATTGATATATCATCTCTACTCTTTTTAATCCATTTAATTCCAAATTTGCAGTGACTGCCCAGCTTTAATCTAGTGAGTTGAGTCCATTGTAAATATAAACTGAGAGCAGATTTTCAGTGCCAACCCATAGATTAATAGACACTCACAGGCTAAAGTCTCTACCCTTCAGTTAGCTGCTTTTTTTTTTTTTGCAGTACGCGGGCCTCTCACTGTTGTGGCCTCTCCCGTTGTGGAGCACAGGCTCCGGACGCGCAGGCTCAGCGGCCATGGCTCACGGGCCCAGCCGCTCCGCGGCATGTGGGATCTTCCGGACCGGGGCACAAACCCGTGTCCCCTGCATCGGCAGGTGGACTCTCAACCACTGCGCCACCAGGGAAGCCCTAACCCATAAAATTTAAAGTGACATGACCAACAAATAGTCAAGTCTTTCAAAAAAAATGAGAATTTTATTTTAAAGCCAAGAGTCTTGAAGGGGAGATCAATAAATCATCAAGGAGGCATCATTTCAAAGAACTGTCAGCCTAAAGTGTGGCTCCTCTCTGTCCCATGGAACATAGCAAAATTAAATATGGGTAATACTCAGTTTGTTTTGGAATTCAGATGCTTAAAAATGTGTAGCAATTGCGGCCTACTGATGTGTGTCAGGTTTCTAACATAAGGGAAGTCCAAATTGGTTTACTTGACAAGCATGTGTGATCTATAGGACATGTTTTGTATCATTAGAATGTATAGTTATTCTCTCCGATGTTGAATAAACAGCCATGTCAATCCTGCTGTCTAAATAAAACCCTTGTTTCTGCCATTCTCAGTATTAGTTTAACAGGCGCTGGATGGAAACCTACAGTTCTACCTCTGCTCTCAGCTGAAATTTTTGTTGTATACTGGGCTTGAAAATTAAGTTGTTTTTTTTAAGTTATTTTTTATTTATTTATTTTTTTACGGTACGCTGGCCTCTCACTGTTGTGGCCTCTCCCGTTGCGGAGCACAGGCTCTGGACGCGCAGGCTCAGCAGCCATGGCTCACGGGCCCAGCCGCTCCGCGGCATGTGGAATTTTCCCGGACCGGGACATGAACCCGTGTCCCCTGCATCAACAGGCGGACTCTCAACCCCTGCGCCACCAGGGAAGCCCTGCTTTTTTTTTTTTTTTTTTTTTTTAAATTTCTGTGATTCACATAGGCCAAGTAACGGGATGGTGGTGCCTCTACTTAAAAGCCAGATATTGCTCAGGACAGCTAGTTGAGTACAGAAGGCCCTGAGTAGTCAGGGGATTTTGATGAAGGACTGGTGCCCAGAGTCCTCAGAATGACCTGGAACAGCTTGGGGCTAAGCAGGGGGGCTCACACAGGACAGTGCTGCAGTGGTAGGTACCCTCTGTTTTCTGGAAGCAAATGTGTTTGCTCATCCTGGGAATACCTCCCTGAAGCATCTATGTGGGTATTTCCCCACATCTAGCTCTTTTGGTTTGTATCTGTGTGTAGGATTCTTGTTTTGGGGTTTCATGTGTTTGTGTAGTTACACTGGTGATTTTGCTATATGACTTATTTTGAGGACTTTGGGTTTCCTGTGTAGTTGAGTGCAGTTAAATTTTCTGAAAGGATTTAAGCTCTAGTAGCTCTTTTTATTGTTCCACGGGGCTTTCAGATGAATAAAACAGTTAGCAGGATATATATGACATGCTCAAGATCTCCGTGTTACCTTATCTGGTGAAGAGTACTGGCCCTGGAGACAGACTGTGGGCATTCAAAGCCTATGTCTATCACTCATTTGCTGTGCCAGCTCAGGGAAGTTACTTATCTCTGCTTCAGTTTCCACATCTGAAGCTGAAGAAAGGATTATACCGAATTCACTCACAGGGACACTGTAAGGATTAAATAAGGTGTGTGCCATGCTAGGAGCAGTGTCTGAAACATAGTAAAGTGCTTCAGACATGTTAGTAATCCTCAAAATTCTCCATTGTTTCAACACAGCAGTGGGAAAGGATTATTTCCTCCCTAGTTGAGTGTTACTAAACTGGCTACACTGTAAAAAAAAATATATTTTTCTCCTGAATAAAAGAAAGAAATGCTGGTTCTAAAAAATTACAATATAGTTAAATTTCAGAAGAAAATAACACTTGGAGGTTCCGTTGTTAATCTTTTTCACCTGTTTTTTCTAGTCCTTTATTCTGTGTTTCTATACACATGTATTTTACATAATTAAACTCGTATATTTAGTTTGGATCCTTTTTTCACATAGCTTGTCAAACATTCTCTAGGTAGTTGCAGTGTCTTAAAAACATTGTTAATGGCTAGATAGTATTCCAAAGCATGAATATATATTTTATTTAATCATTCCCTTGTTGATAGGCATTTAGCTTTAGTTATTTACTATTATAACTAATACTAAGGAAATATCTTTGTACATAGATTTTTATATTGCTGGTGATTGCTTTATGATAGCTTTCTAGCTATAATGATTATTGACTAAAATAAGTACAAACATTTTTACGAAACTTGCTGCATCTTGCCTGATGACTGACTTCTTATTAAATTTGTTACGATTCATGATCTCAGTTTATAATACATTAGCAGTGTGTGAAAGTTCCTGTGAAATCCACCCCTCACCAAGTTACCTATGTGCTTTGAATGAAAGGCCAGAGGACAGGGTCTGTGGAAGGTCCAGGCTGGGCACCACCTGGAGGCTCTTACACTGTGAAGCTACTGCTGCTCTCCACTTACTTTTGTGCTACTTTGCATGTTGTAAACAAAATTGTGAATATACTTTAAAAAATTGAATGGGTAATTTGGGATTATTTTGGGTTTTACAGGCTACTTTTCTTCTTAAGCTCCTATGCCAGAGGCCCTAACAGCTCTGGCATTGTGTGGGAATATTCTCTAACTGGGAAAAGCAAGGAATTCTGAAATCAGGCCTGAAATCTTGCAGATGGTTCCCATGACCTGAAACGTGGAGCTGGTGGGAAGGGCCCGGATCTAGAGTTGGCCTGAGTTTGAATTTTTGTTCTAGCACATCTTGTCCACTTGAATATTTTTCTTGGATCTTAATATATCTCCCTGCAGAAGTTTCATGAAGATTTAGAGAAGGGCATGTTTGTGTAGTGGTCTTTGGTAAATGGTAGCTTTTATAATCATTGACTCATTAAGTGACGTGGCTGCCATGTTTGTGTCATCCAGTGCCCCTGCTGACTTCAGAATTGGTGTTTGTTTTATGATATTTTTTGAATGGGCTGCACAGAAGGTTATTTACTGCTGCTGAGACATTGGGTATTTAGTAAGAGGTAGATATTTCTGGGCTCTCAAAAAATCCATGAGTGTTCCTTGGTGGTTAAATGCATACTCATGGGCCATGCCTGCTTTTTAAGAGTCATCTACCTGCCCTGTGGAGCCACTGAGTGCTCACACTGGGTATCTGGCTTGGCCCTTGAGGGTGCCTCAGAGCCATTCAGGATAAACGCAAGGCACTGCCCATTGCTGTGGTGTTGGGCTCCATATCTAACATGTACACAAGCTTTTCCAGGGAGGAGCCTAGGGCGAGAGGGCTGGAGGACTTTTTGGGGAGGAAAAGACTCCCCTGTGTATGAGGAGGGTGAGGAACAGTTTGTTCCCTCCCCTCACACCCCCTTCTCTTGACATCACAAGATTGTGGTGGGGGATGTTTGTAAGGAAAAAAGAAGAGAGGTTTTCCAAGCCTTCCTTGGGGCCACTTTGGTTTCCATCTCTTTTCCGGATTGAGTGGGAAATTGACCCAAAGATGTCTTTTGCTTTTCAGGTAGCTTTGGTTCTGGGAAGCTAAAGGAACTAGAAATACATCACTTGACACCAATTTTGTGTTTCGGAAACCACTGTCTTTTTGTAAAAGATTATCTAGGAGTATTAATTATTTGAATTATTTAACAGGAGTATTTCTGAGATATCTCAAATTTTGGGGTGCTACTGTGTGTTCAAAGTCCTGGTTAGTTCAGATTAAACAATAAAATGCACTTCTTTTCTGGGCTTATGTAAAGGATTTCAAGACTAATAATAATAGCATAACAATGATAATATAAAATAATTGTGAGTCTAAGCACTTTATATGTATTAAAATTTTGCAGTAACACTTTGAAGTAGGAACTATTAATATGCCTATTGTACAAATAAGGAAACCAAGGAGCAAAGAATTTAAGTAACTTGCCCAAGGTCACACAGCTAGTTGGTGGCAGAGTCAGTATTTGAACCCAGGCAAACCTGGGGTCTTAAACTCCTTTTTTTTAAAAAAAAAAAAAAAAAAATTATTTATTTATTTGGTTGCGTTTGGTCTTAGTTGCAGCTGGGGGGCTCCTTAGTTGTGGCATGCAAACTCTTAGTTGAGGCATGCATGTGGGATCTAGTTCCTGGATCAGGGATCGAACCCAGGTGCCCTGCATTGGGAGCGTGAAGTCTTAACCACTGTGCCACGAGGGAAGTCCCCATAGGCTCTTAAACTCTTAACTGCTGTTTTGTATAGTTGTATATATATGTATGTCAGATAAAATCTGGCCAGAAGGATGTTTTAATTGTTTGTACCCACACACACACCTTTGAAATTCAAATTTCTCAGGAGTATTTAAGAGTAAATAGTGGGGTTTGCAAATTGGCTGAGAGGTAGGCCAATTGGGAAACAGGTGAATGGGAATCGGGGTAGAGCTATGCATCTTAGAGGAGAGGGGGGCGGTTAGGAGTCTGGACTGGGTGGTCCTGATGGGAACGGAGTAAAGGGGTTGACACTGGCATGGGAGGTGCTGGGAGTCTCAGGGGCCACGTCTGAAGCCGGGAAGAAGAAAATGTTAAGAGGGGTTGATACTAGATACAGAATTCTGGGAGTAAGGGAGTTAATGCTCAAGTTGAAGAGACCTAGTTACAACGCTTAAATACAAGACTATAGTAAATTGTTTTTGAAATATCTACCTGTCTGTCTACCTGTCTCTATGAAGAAGCGGATTAAAACATGCAAATAATGCTTTTGTATACTTGAGGGAAAATTGTCCTCTGGTAACATGCTGGTTCATTCACTAAAAACTGGCTGTTTCAGACCCATTCATGCTACTTACATTGCCCACAGGGATATGCTTTTTACCTGAGAAGTAACCCTCACTGCCTAAGTGTTTTGTTACTGTAACCTCATTCATTCTAAGTTGGAAACATGCCAGTCTTTTCTGTGATCGTTGCTATGTTTGTGTGTGGAATCAGAACAAAAATCAAGGAAAAGCTTCAACACTGTCCGTACATACGTGCTTAACCTGACTGGCACAAACGCAGTGTGCAGTATAGAGGACCACACGTAGCTTATTTTCAGTGGATTGTTTTTGCCTCAAATGGAGTGATGTTTGCTTCCGAGAGTGTGTGCGCGTCTGTGTGTGCTTCTGTGTGTCTCTGTGTGTGCATTCATTTTCTGCATTCAGCCTGCGTCACTACCATGGTAATCAGTGTTTCTCAATGGCCTCTGTAGGTGAGGAGGTTTCTTTGATGGTTAAAGACGTACACTTCCCAGACATTAAATGTGCATAATGCCTTGAGGGCTTTCAGCGCTGCACTAAGCATGCATGTCTCATACCCAAAGTAGCCACGGTGCCTGCATTCCCACAATAGCGGCAGCCCTGAGCAGATGCTTCTAGTGTTCTTATCTGGCTGTGCTTTTCACTTTGGGACAAAGTTCTGTAATCATATCTCATGGATTTATTTTTTCCACACTGTAAAGCCTGAATTGTGAAGACCTCATCATGCCATAAAGGGCAACATGAGTCAAGTTGTTGGGGCTGCTAAGGATTTCTTTGCCTTTTTTTTTTCGTTTTCCCTTTTGGAGATGTGTATCAGGAAAAGGCTTTGCCTTTAGAGAGAAATTTTACTGCTCTTGCCAATAATGTTTAACAATATTAAATTTAATGGCAGACCTTGAAGTGTATAAAAACTTAAGTCCAGAAAAAGGTAAGAGTCATACTACCAATTTTAAGGTAAGTGTAATAGTCCTAGTAAAAGATGCTATACATGTCATTTTATTTCATGTTGAGTTAAGTTAAAGATTTATTTGAACTCTTGACAACATATTTGAGGTATTGTATTTCAATATGAGATGAAAAGGTAACAAAGTATTTTTGATTAGTCTTTCTCCTTGCCAATGTGTGCTTTTATAATGGTAGAATTTGCATGCTGACAAATTGGAAGAGTATCATTATGGTAAAGTGGTCAGTGACAAAACCATTTGTATTCTTAGGATATAAGTCAAGGATACAGACGTGCTTAAAAATCTCATTTGTCTGATACTTATAAACAGTGCGTTTTAATTTAAACATTGTCTAGTCTTTCTCAGTTTGAATAATAATGGATAAAACTCTATTTTAACTTCCTACTTTGTCCAGTAATCTGGACAAAATCATTCCCAATTTGTATCAATTAAAGAAAGTCATGAAGAGTGAAAATAAGTAGCTTTTGAAAATGAAATGGCATAAGTATTCAGCATGGATAAAATGGAGGCAGAATCCACGTACCATGTTCTCAGAGCCTATCTGTCAGCTCCCCTGCATGAAAGAAACATTTTAAAGTATGAGTTAGGAGATCGGAAATTTGAAATATATGGAGATTGTTTTTGAATTATAAGAAATGTTCCTGCCTGGTCAGACAGAATAAATGATATGTCAAGAAATGTCTTCTGAACTTATCTTCAAACTGAAATTTGTCAGCCATTTATTTATGTGCGTCTACTCAAATGTAACTTTATCATGTGAATGCTCCCTCTGAGAGACTGTCTCGAGGTTGTTGCTAGTTGATATCAACTTCAATGTGCCATGTTTGCAGTACCAGCAGGGATGTTTGCTTTTTATTCAAAATATAAATTAAACCATGGTTGAGGTTTTTTTCTAAGACTTAGGAAGGAGCTTTTATACAGAAATGGGGTAGGATTTGGTTTACTCAGTATGCAGTTTGTCAGAAGGGTTTTCCATTAGAGTTTTATCTTTTAATATGTTTGGAAACTGTTTTGTATGCTGAATGTGGGAGTCAATTGAATGGCATAGCATAGCATCAGAATTGTCTTGCTTTACACATCATGGAAGTAATGATGAAAATGACTTCTATTGCTTTTACCACATAAAGTTATCTTTAGGATTAAAGTTAAAATTAAGCTTTGATTCTTAAACCTAATGGAAATTTGAATGAATTTTTCTAGTCAGATAAGCTCTTAAAGTTGACAAATGTAAGGTGTCTTGTTTGAAGGTAGATGTAGTCACAAAGAGATGGTCTTACTAGAGACTTTTTAAATGGGCATATACTTCATATTTTACTTAATAGATTTTCATTTATTCATTTTAATGATTTATTTTGCTGAGTGAAAAATTTTCTTTATGGACTGTCCATCTTGGTATTAAAATCATCTTAGTGGGTAGCAAGACTTTTTAAGAATAAATCTTTCTTCTGAATTCCAAATCACTGTTGAGTGGAACCTTTTAAATTATACAGATCAACTCCATTTCCAAGTGTGTGAAATTAATAGATTCTGAATTCTCTTGAAATCTGAGTTGCATTATTTACCAGTAATGTCAGTGGAAGTGATTTCAATATATGGGAGTACGAAGTTCAAAAATGTTCATTCAGAGGCAGGAAGACCAGAAAGAAGAAACCTGAGTTTTGATGGTATATCCTTAGTCTTAAAACATCTATTAAGTGTAAAACTCATGTTTGCTCCTACATTTTGTATTTGTGCATATCCTTAGGGAATTATTCTTATTGTCATCATTTGCCTTATAATTTAATGCAATATACTATAAACCTCCAAATTAGAAGGCATCTTTATTGATTCTTAAAACAACACTGAATATGTAAGGGACTTGATTTGCAGCATAAAAACAGAAGTCAGAGCAAGCTTGGGGCCTGTAAGGCAAGTGTTTTATAATCTCATCATGTCTAGGAACCCCAGTTTCCTTTTTAGTAACAAGAGAGAACACTGCTTTCTTGCTTTACTTCACAAGGTTGTTATAAGAATTACTGGTATAATGTCTCTGAAAGCATTTGGAAGATGGAAAAGGATGACAGAAATGGAAAATGATACAGTCATGAAAATAAGGATAATGCATATTCTGTCTACTTTAGTTGAAAAGAATTTGCATTTGTTCTGGAGTGCAAATCAAAAGCACTTTGACCTAGAACCTCGGTACCATCTGCTACTAATTTTCCCCTTGGCTTAGTATAACCTACGTGCCAGCAGTGTGCGTGCTGTGTATGAATGCCTTATGGAAGGGCTGATGTCAATGTAGGAGTGAGTCCTAGATTCCTGGAGCAGGAAGAAACCACATTAATCCTTCTCTTTTTCAAGGAGAAAAAAACATAGGCTGTGCAATTTTCTCTTAAGACATGGAGCAGATCTGTGACTGGAATGAGGCCCTCTAATTCCCAGGTCATGATGGCTGGACCCACTCCCTTCAAATACAGATTTTTGCTTTTAGCAGATGCTAAACATTTAGATATTTGTGATCTCTCTCATCTTGTGTCATTTGAATTCCTTGTTCAAGGCCATTTTTAAGGACGAGAAAACAGAGTTTCTTGTGGAATTCTTAACTGCTGAAAACGAATAACCAAATATATCCAATATATACTTTATTTACAAGGTGCCAATTGGGGGTATGAAAGTGAATAAAAGTATTAACCTCTTTTCCAGTAACTCATGACCTAGTGCAAAGACATGCTCATATCATTGTAACTATGGTAGCACTGTAGCAGAGGAGAATTCCAGTGGTAGCTTGAGCATGGAGAAGTCAACAAAGGATTTCTGGAGGTGACATTTGAACTGAGCCTTGAAGGATAAGAATGATTATATCAGGTGGATAGGCAAAGATTGAAGATGAAGTAGGCAAGGGCCAATGAAAGGCCTCATAATCCAGGTTAATAAATGTAGGCATTATCCAAGAAAAAAAAGCAGATGGTTTTAAACTGGGGAGAGAGTGACCTGATTTGAATTTCAGATCTCTCTGACAACAGCTTAGGGAATGATGGGAGGGATGAGGCTTGAGCAAGGGAGACCAGAAGTCTGTTGAAGTAAACAGGTGAGAATACAGTGGCCTCAACTTGGGTTTCTTAGCTTAGATGTTCTTTCAGGAGAAAACACTAGGCTCTCAAGTCCACATTGGTGTCCTTTGCCCTGGTCACAGCTGCCCTAGAACTCACACTGCTTCTTCCTCTGCATACGCTTTGTATCCAGTCACTGTCTTGTAGTTGAACTAAATTAACTACAAGTAGGTATTTGCCTTATATGAAATTTAACATTTCTGTTCTTACTAAGTTTGCAACCTCTTGCCCATTAGACAGAATTGTGCCTAATAATGAGTATCTCTGCTCTTCTTTTACAGAGGACAGAAACCTATTTCCCCAAGAAGCTCAGAGAACCCCAACTCCACCTTTTGTAGGTTGTAGGACATTGGTTTCAGTGTTGTCATGTTGCTTGCATAATCACTCCAACTAAAACGTTAGAGTTGGGAGGTCGGTGGCCATTTCTTGGTACTTAATTTTGTTTTTGTTGAAAATGGCTATTTCCTTATTTAATGAAGATGATGATGCTCATGATGCTGTGTACTTTATTCTGATCCACAGAT
Organism: Delphinapterus leucas; assembly: GCF_059928025.1. NCBI lineage: Eukaryota > Metazoa > Chordata > Mammalia > Artiodactyla > Monodontidae > Delphinapterus > Delphinapterus leucas. Next base: position 108,714,829 of record NC_143132.1, read on the forward strand.
CTGTCAGTCAGTTTTTTTTTTTTTTAGTTTTTATATTTTTTATTAGCAGTTATGCATATCTTGTCATACTTGCCTCTCTCCTTCAGGATAAACTCCAAGAAATGGAACTGCAGCGTCAACTGGGGCAAACATTTTTTTTTTAACTTTTTATTTTATATTGGAGTATAGCCAATTAACAATGTTGTGATAGTTTCAGGTGCACAGCAAAGCAACTCAGCCGTACATATACATGTATCCATTCTCCTCCAAACTCCCCTCCCATCCCGGCTGCCACATAACATTGAGCAGAGGTCCCTGTGCTATACAGTAGGTCCTTGTTGGTTATCCATTTAAAATATAACAGTGTGTACATGTTGATCCCAAACTCCCTGACTATCCCTTCCCCGCATCCTTCCACCCTGGTAACCACAAGTTCATTCTCTGAGTCTGTTTCTTGAACTATCTGTTAGGGCAAGTTCTCCAACATTGTCCTTATTCAAAAAATTTTGGCTCTTTTCATGTATTTTCTATTCCAGATGAATTTTAGAAATAGCCTCTCTAGTCCCAAGAGTAATTTTGTTGGGACTTTTTATTGGAATTGCATTACATTTATAAATTAACTGCGGAGAACCATCAACATTAAGATATTGAGTCCTCCTTTTCAGGAACACAGTAGAAGGCACCATATTTAGGTCTTCTTTTATGTCAGTGAAGATTTAGAGTTTTCTTCTCATGCAGGTTGTCTACGTTTCTTTTTAGGTTTATTCTTGTGGTTTTAGTTGGTATTGTGAATAGATTTTTTTCAGTTACATTTTCTTATTTTTGAAAATAGTTAAAATTTAAACATAGTAGTATAGAAGAATTGGCACAAAAAGTATAGTTCCCTCTCTTAGCCCTCTTCACCTCTTTCCTAAATAAACTACTTTTACTATCCTTTTTTGTAGAGTTTTAGTGTTACTTTCATATCTCTAAATGATGTACTATACTATTTACTGATTTTCAATTTTTGATATTGTCTATTGATTTTATTCTATGGTAGATGAGGAATTAACTCACTTATAACCCATGTCTCTCAGTTACCCCATTGCTTACCTTTCTGACTTTAACAATTCTTTTATACTTTCGTGTTCCCTGCTCTGCCAAATAGAAATACTCTATTCAGGGGGCTTCCCTGGTGGCACAGTGGTTAAGAATCTACCTGCCAATGCAGGGGACACGGGTTCGAGCCCTGGTCTGGGAAGATCCCACATGCTGCAGAGCAACTAAGCCCGTGTGCCACAACTACTGAGCCCACGTGCCACAGCTACTGAAGCCCATGCGCCTAGGGCCTGTGCTCCACAACAAGAGAAGCCACTGTAATGAGAAGCCCGTGCACTGCAATGAAGAGTAGCCCCTGTTCGCGCAACTAGAGAAAGCCCGCACGCAGCAACAAAGACCCAAAGCAGCCATAGATAAATAAATAAGTAAATTTAAAAAAAAAAAGAAAGAAATACTCTATTCAGTGATCATAGCACTCCCTTTTACCAATCCTTTCTCTCGGTTATCCCTCCTAACTTTTCTCACGTATAATAATTTTTCCATTCTTTTTCTGTATTTATAAATACTCATTCCATGTTTCAATAATAGGTTGATTTTAAAAGTTTATTATTTTTGTTGGCTGCATTGGGTCTTCGTTGCTGCACGTGGGCTTTCTCTAGTTGTGGCGAGTGGGGGCTACTCTTCGTTGTGGTAGATTCTCTTGTTGCAGAGCACAGGCTTTTGGCGTGTGGGCTCAGTAGTTGTGGATCGCGGGCTCTAGAGCGCAGGCTCAGTAGTTGTGGCGCATGGGCTGAGTTGCTCTGCGGCATGTGGGATCTTCCCAGACCAGGGATCGAACCCATGTCCCCTGGATCGGCAGGTGGATTCTTAACCGCTGCGCCACCAGGGAAGTCCTAAAAAGTTTATTATCAGTAAGCAAAGTTTATATATACTCTGATTACATATGTTTACACAATTTTGACTATATGAATGCTCACCAGAGCAAGGTAATTGCCTAAGTTAACTTTATTTAAGGGTACTACTTCAGAAGTTGGTATATGAGGAAAAGGACAGATTGTGGAGATTTCTTTATCACATGACGGTATCAAATTCATTAGAGAAAATTGAGAACCTGATAGTTTGACAACTAGCAGTCTTGATCATAGCTCAATGAGGCAAGTATAGGTATCTCCATTATTGGGGTGAGGAATTTGAGGTGCAGAGAGAGAAAAATATTGTAACTTGCCCTAGGTCATAGTGTAACGGGTACAGCTGACATTTGAATCCTGTTGGCTGACTTTGGAGCTCGACTTGCAGTCGTGTTCCCTCTCTTAGTGATGATATTATTGTCCTGTAGGTGGTAAGATATGTAGGCAGGAAGCAATCGATTGCCTTCCCTGTACAGGGTTCTCTACTGTATCTCTACAGATATCTTGGTTTAACTTCTGCTTTCTGCAGATGTCTTTCCCCAGCCATCAGCCTGGCCTGACATTACCTTGAGTAAAGGGGCCTGCAAATGAGTACCTCCTGAGTAAGAAACAGAAAGAATAATGTGTGATAGATTACATGGGGGTTGGTATAGGGAAGCAGTGGGATAATAATGGTTAGCGTGGGACCAGATCACACAAGGGTTTTTATACGCCCATGAGGAGTTTGGGCTGGATCTAACAAAGAAGGGGAGAGGATGGTAAGCTTTGGAGTGAATGGATGATATAAAAGTGGTATTTTACAGAAAAAAATGGTATTTTAGGAAAAAATAGGATATTTAAGGAGAAAAGAAGTGCTGTGAAGGATTGATTCAACAGCCAAAGATAAAGAGTCCTTCAGTCTACTTGAGAAATTGGTTCAGGTATTTCAAGGCCATGAACACTTGTCACTGAGGTTTTGACGAATGATCTGTTACTGTCTCTAATTACTTGTCAGCAAAACAGAAGCTACCATGAGTGAGCTAGAGTTACTTCAGCTGTCTCTTTGAAGAAAGGTGAATGATTGTTTCTACTGATCTGTTTAAAGAATAAGCCACAGTGGTAGATGTGTGTAACATAAGGTTTCCGTCTAATCCAGTGACCTGTTGCTTCTCACTTTTCTTTAAAATTGATGTCAGTATTGTCTGTCTTTCCCGCCAGGGAGGGTACGAAAAAATAAAATTTGAGAAAATATACAAGCAGGGGTCTGAGGCACCCCCCCATTCAAATGTACAAAATCAGGAGAAGAGATAAGAAGGAATGATGTAAAAGCTGTGAAGAACAATTTTGTTACTTTCCCTTTCTCTTTGCACATTTTCCCCTCATGTCTAAGTTCTTCATTTGCCCTTTTCTTTTCTTTTTTTTTTTTTTTTTTTTTGCTGTACGCGGGCCTCTCACCGCTGTGGCTTCTCCCGTTGCGGAGCACAAGCTCCGGACACACAGGCTCAGCGGCCATGGCTCACGGGCCCAGCCGCTCTGCGGCATGTGGGATCTTCCCGGAGTGGGGCACGAACCCACGTCCCCTGCATCGGCAGGCGGACTCCCAACCACCGCGCCACCAGGGAAGCCCTGCACTTTTCTTTATTGTTTATTTTGAATGTCCAAAGTTATGTCCAAAGACTGTTTAAAAAAACAAGCAATATTGATTTTATATTAAGTGCTAAGTGAAATTTCCCCTTGCTTTTCTCAGTCCTCAGATATAATTGTGCTTGGTATTTTGGCCTGTGGGTTTGCATCCTTCCAGGAGTGTGTGTTATGTGTGTGCACACATATACAGAAAGGAGTTACATCAGTAGGGAAGGCTTCCTGGGGAATTAAATTTTTATGTAATCAGCAAGGAGGATGAAAAATATAAATTGTGTGGACCGTTCGTAACTTACCTTCCCATCTCTACTTGTTGAGCCCCAGTATGAACGTGAGGTAGGATCTCAGCTATTATTTAGCTAGAATTACTTAGTTACTAAGCTAGATTTAGTAACTAAATTCCTCTCATACAATGAGCATTCTCCTGATACTGGGGTTTTAAGGTTAATTTATATTATTTCATCCTTATTCTCTCATTTTTGTACTTTTTATTTACTCATTTCTTTTCTCGGGTTCTCACTGATATTTCGAAAAATGAAGCTCAGAAAATCAAGTAGGGGACTTCCCTGGTGGTGCAGTGGTTGAGAGTCCGCCTGCCGATGCAGGGGACACAGGTTCATGCCCCGGTCCGGGAAGATACCACATGCTGCGGAGCGGCTGGGCCCGTGAGCCATGGCCGCTGAGCCTGCGCATCCGGAGCCTGTGCTCCGCAACGGGAGAGGCCACAACAGTGAGAGGCCTGCGTACCGCAAAAAAAAAAGAAAAGAAAAGAAAAGAAAATCTAGTAGGAAAATGAAAGAAAGCAGGCATGGGGAGCGTAATAAATAGGAATATACAAATTTTGGTGGTGCAGTGGGGGGAAGGGGGGAATCATGTTTCATATTATTTACCACTTTATTTTCATCTTATTTAAAAAGTTTGGTTGACCAATGTTATTTAATCATGGTGTGTAGTCATTCTGAACTTTAGTTCATATTCTTTCACTATTTACTTTTTTTTTCTGTCTCAAATTTATGCCTATTTTCCCCTGAAGATGTGGCAGATGGAAGCAAGATAGGCAGAAAGGAACAAAGGAAGAATAAAATGAAGAATGAAGCCACCCCATTCTTCTTAGGCTTGCATTTCTTTCTTTTTCTACTCTGAGCACTCACTCTTGTTGCTTGTGACCTCTCTTCCACAAAGTCTTCGTTTTTGTTTTTAAACGTCCCTGCCCTAGTTTTCTAATTTCCTTTTCTTTTTTTTTCATAGAAATAAAATTTCAAATGTATTTGATTTATAAAGCCACATGCAAGTCCATGAAGATCAGAATCAGTGGTTGGTATTATTCTGGTTCAGACATGGTTAGCTGTAAGATCTTGGAGCAGTTACCTACCCGTTGTGTTGAGTTAGGGGATCTTTCTAAGATGCTTTCTGTGACTTTTCTCATTCTGAGCTCAGAAGTGTTGTTAAGAACAAAAACAAAGCAACAAAAACATTGGCAGGCTTGGCAGAAGCCATAAGGATCTTGGAGAGCAACAAACTGATGAAAGTTCTAAAGTTATCGGCCATTAGTACAAATAGTGTCAGCAGGCCATGGCTAATGTTCTCTTGGGATTTACTGGGTGGATGTGGCCCTTATTTGAAGAGCGAGTTCAATTTTGGTCACTGCATTTAAAAAGGGTGGAAATTGGTGTATGGTAATGGATAGTAACAGAATGGAAAATGGGTTCCTTTAGGAACAGGTCAAGATTAAGGGGCTGAACATACTGTTTCTTGGTTGAACAATTCAATTTTGTAATCCTGCGGTTACTAGCTATTTATTTACCTTTTTATACTTCTTAACTTCTTCATTTGACTAATGTGTGTTTTCTTCTATCTGTAATCTTATTTTATTAAATTTAAGTTTAATTTTTATTTTATATTGGAGTATAGTTGATTTAAAATGTGTTAGTTTCAGGTGTACAGCAAAGTGATTCAGTTATACATATACAATATATTTATTCTTTTTCAGATTCTTTTCCCATATAGGTCATCACAGAATATTGAGTAGAGTTCCCTGTGCTATACAGTAGGTCCTTGTTGATTATTTTATATATAGTAGTGTGCATATGTTAATGTGGGTTTTTTTATGTCATTGTTTTGTGCTACTCCTTTATTCTTCTGGACACAGTTCCACGTTTACACTCCTTTCTTCAATTTCTTTATTTTCTCATTTATTCAATGCATAATTTATTTTCCTTGTTCTTTTATTCGTATTGCTGGGACCTTCCACCATTCTCACATTTTTAACTTTACCATTTCTTTGTTTCTTTGTATGCTTTAATGAGACACAAGGGAAACTGGTGGCAGGGAGAGCACAGGATTTCTCCAGTGCAGTGGTACACTGGGGGAGAATGTGGGATCTGGAATAAAATAGTAGCAAAATGGGCTTCCCTGGTGGCGCAGTGGTTGAGAGTCCGCCTGCCGATGCAGGGGACACGGGTTCGTGCCCCGGTCCGGGAAGATCCCACATGCTGCAGAGCGGCTGGGCCCGTGAGCCATGGCCGCTGAACCTGCGCGTCCGGAGCCTGTGCTCCGCAACGGGAGAGGCCACAGCAATGAGAGGCCCGCGTACCACAAAAAAAAAGTAGCAAAAAACAACCAAAAGTTCTAATAACAGCTTAGCCTTTTAGGTAATCACCTGGGTCAATTTCTCTGGCACTTTTTTCCTCATTTAAGAAATACGGATTCCATGCATTTCAAAGAGTTGTGAGGATTAAATGAGAAGATGTGTGCAACTAGTCTTGCCCAGTGCTTGGTACCTAGGGCTTCAGTGAATGTTGCATCCCTCCCCTAATAATACACGCCTGCTCATTTCAGTACCTGTGTTCTACACACCCCTCATCTGTGTCCCCTCCTTCCTTTCTCTCAGTGTTGACAACCTTTATCAGTTTCTATTTGTATTTTTCCACTCATTCTTGGGTACTTACCCTTTTAGGTACCTACTATATAACCGAAACCAAAAATAAGTCAAGCATTGATAAAAGTATGAAAGAAAAAACCTAAGGAAGCAATAAGTTAAATAAAGTTGATTGTAATTAGCAAAACAGCTTTTTAATTTAGAAACAGATTACCCACTCAATTCTGATAGTCATAGCTCACCTACAGTATGCAGTATCACTTGGGAAGTATCCCCTGAGAAGAATTAATATTTGATTGTTCGTGCTGATTTCTTCATGTTAAGTCTTTCAAATCCAGAGGTTGCTCTGCTTCTAGCCACTAAGACCAATTGTATAAATTAAGCATACTGTCACCTTAAAGATAACTTCTAAATGTTATGCATTTAGGATCTTCCACAGATGAAACAGGATGTTTTTTAAAAAATACAAGGAAGAGAACTAAAAAATTGTTTAACTGTGTTTTCAAAAATTAAATGAGAGGTTTGCTTTTTGTTTTTGCCTAACCTGACTGGCGAAGGATAAAAAAAAAAAGATATCCAGTGTCAGTAGAGGTGTGGAAAAATGGACATTTTTATACATAGCTAGTGGGAATCTGAATTAGTATTTCTGGAGGGCAGTTTGACCCTTGGTAAAGAGTCTTTTTTTTTTTTAACTTTGTAAAAGTACTTGCACATTTTCACAGATATATCTATCAATAGGAATGTATTACAGTAATTTTTTTGTAATAGCAAGAAAAGGGGAACAACCTAAATGTGCACTAGGAAATAACTGATTTTTGAAAAATAACACATCTATATCGTGGGGCAGTGCAGCTACTCACAATGATGTGAAGATCTTTTGATGTGAGGAGATTTCCCATGGTTATATTCATTGGAAAATATTATATTCCTATTTTTCTTAATGCCTACATATATGTGCATAAAAAAGGCAAAATAAGTTCAGAAGTTTATGCCTCAAAGTTACAATACTAGTTACCTTTGACTATGGGATTATGTATGTTTTATTTTCTTCTCAGTTCTTCATACATTTATAATTAGCACATATTACATTTATAATCAGAAAAAAACCCTAAAAATCAAGTTATGAAAAGAACAATCTTCTGCTGGCTCACAGCTCTGCTCTGATTATGCCAGGACTATCCTGAGACTCTTGAGTTGGTCTCACTGCCTCGAGCCTATTCTTCCTCTGGTTGGGTGTACTAATGGCACGTCTCTTATTTTGGGCTGTCTCTTTTTCTCTCCAAGTCCTTCTTTAGGGTTGTAGACAAGTCCCGTCCCAGTGCTTATCTTTTTTTTTTTTTTTTTTGCGGTACGCGGGCCTCTCACTGTTGTGGCCCCTCCCGTTGCGGCGCACAGGCTCCGGACGTGCAGGCTCAGCGGCCATGGCTCACGGGCCTAGCCGCTCCGCGGCATGTGGGATCTTCCCGGACCGGGGCACGAACCCGCGTCCCCTGCATCGGCAGGCGGACTCTCAACCACTGCGCCACCAGGGAAGCCCCTCCAGTGCTTATCTTTGCTGGCTCTCCTTCCACTGCTTTGCTAATTTGCTATCTAACCATTTAGAACAATTTGTACTTTCTTAAAGGCACCCCTTGCTTATTCTGATATATCTCCTGTCTGAAATATGATCTCTTCTGCTTCATCAGCCTGATAAACACAGCATTTACATCTCTTCTATAGCTGAGTGCAAACAGCACTGGACCTGGGCACAGGCTGCGTTTGTTAAGGGAGTTCCTGTAACAGATAAAGCTCTGTATCTCAGTGGCTTAATGCAAATTTCCTGCAGCCTTCATAGTCTAATAATGCAGATGTTTCTGGTTGGGTGGCTCTCTTCCAGGTGGTGGTTCATGGACTCAGGCTCTTTCAATTTTGTGGTTCTGCTTTTGTCAACATGTGACTTACAAGGTTGCCTTAGGGGTGTCTCCTTCTCAGACAACTGAAAAGTGTAAAGGAAGTAGAGAATCGTGTACAGGAGATTTTTATGAGGAAGTTTTAAGGGGCAAGGTGGAAACTCTACTGGCCAGAACCCAAGCACATGGACATACCTAACTGCAGAGGAGCCTGGGAAATGTAATCTGGTGTGTGCCCTGGTGGAAGAGGAAATTACTTTTGGTGAACACATAGTAATCTCTGCCTATTATGCAGAAGCTCAGATCCTACCTCCACTCCTTGTTGTGGGATGACTTAAAGTTCTTTATTTGAGCTTCAGTTTTCTCACTTATAAAATGAGGATAATAAGACCTACCCACTGCAAAGAGTTGGTATGAGGATTAAACTTTGAGTCATTATATATGAAATAGCTTCATTATTTCTGAAATGTTACACAGATACAAGGGGGAAGCTTTCACCAACACAGATATCTCTGTTTTGCATTAAAGAATGTACCCGACCTGTGGATTAGACCACAAATTAGCAAATTACATCCTGTGGGCCAATCTGACCTGCTGCCTGTTTTTGTAAATAAAGCTTTATTGGAACACAGCCATGTTCAATAGTGTACATATTTTCCAAGGATGCATTTGTACTACAAGCAAAGTTGAGTGATTGCCACAGAGACTGTATGGCCCACAAAGCCTAAAACATTTACTATACGGCTCTTTACAGAAAATGTCTGCTGACCTTTGGACTAGACTGTGAGTGTCTGAGGTCTCACTCATTTGATATTCAGTGTGGTGTCTGAGATGTAGCAGATGCTCAGGGAATCTTTACCAAGCGTCTGAAATCTCTTTTTAGAGCCCTGCAGCTCAGAGATTATGCAGCCGGAAGGCAACTTTAGGAGGAAAGATGCCTGTCTGTCAGAGTGGATGAGCACTGTAGGTTCCTTTGCACTCTTTGAATAGCCAAAGAGCAAAAACAATCAGGCACCCTGAGTGCAGACCCAGCTGAATCCCCTCTACTATGCTGCCTTTGCCAGGCTCTTTTCTGCACAGAAGCAAATGCTCTTTCTCATCATTATAATTGCTCCAATCATCAAACTGTTTATGGTGCATCACTATTCAACTCATTATCGCTGGCAAACATTAAGTGAGTGATTATTGCAGGGAGTAAAAGGCAGAATAAGGGAGTTGACTGAGGAATGCTTTTATTTTACAAGTGCACTGTCTCATGAATGTTTGCTTTTGCTTGTTATGAAGCCTGACTTTTGCAAGTTTGAAGACATGACAGCCTGAACAATGGTAGTGCAAAGTTGATAATAACTCTTTTCTTCTAATGATTGGCAAATTAACAGTATATATAAGGGACTTCCCTGGTGGTCCAGTGGTTAAGACTGCACTCCTAATGCAGGGGGCCCGGCTTCAATCCCTGGTCAGGGAACTAGATCCCTCATGCCACAACTAAAAAGATCCCGCATGCCGCAACTAAGACCTGGAGCAGCCAAATAAATATTTTTATATATATATATATATCAGTCAGTCAGTACAAATTCAGCATTTAGCACATAGAGATATTATGCTAGGTAATGGAGAGGAAGTTCACTGAACTAACATTTATTAACTGCCGAGTAGCTGTTATGCACCATGCATTGGACTAGGTGCCAAGAATAGTAGGATAAATAAGCCAGAGTCTCTGCTTGAGGCACATACAGCTTAGTGGGTGAAGATACACAAAGAATTGGCAGATCTCCTTACCTTTGAGAGATAGGGAGAATTTTCCTGGGAGGTGATATTTTTATAGACATCAATATCTGGAGCAGCAGTCTGTGCAACTGGAATAATCAGGAGGTGGAAAACTTTGGCTAGGTTATGGAAAGTGGAGTAAAGGGGCAGAAGAGGAAAGAGAAAAAAAAGTATAAGATTTAATCAGTTAGTTAGTGATAGAACTGGGTCAAGATTTACTTCTCCATGCATATTCTTAGTTACCCAAACCTAACCAAAGGCACTTGTCTAACTTGATTAAATCACACGTTACAAAAGGGATGTTTTTACAGCTATGTATAGTACATATGTATTTGTAGCTTTTTCTCAGTTTTGTTTTGTGCAGTTGTATTTTATAGTATAATCTTTGTAAAACTTGGCCATTGAAAACACGAGGATAGGAGATTGGTTCAAGATGGCGGAGTAGAAGGACGTGCACTCACTCCCTCTTGCAAGAGGACCGGAATCACAACTAACTGCTGAACAATCATCGACAGTTCTGGAACTCACCAGACAATCATCGACACTGGAACTCACCAGAAAACATACCCCACATCCAAAGACTAAGGAGAAGCCACAGTGAGATGGTAGGAGGGGCACAATCACAATAAAAACAACCCCCCAAACTGGAGAACACTTATACCACAGAAGTCCACCCACTGGTGTGAAGGTTCTGAGCCCCACGTCAGGCTTCACAACCTGGCGGTCCGGCAATGGGAGGAGGAATTCGTAGAGAATCAGACTTTGAAGGCCAGCAGGATTTGATTGCAGGACTTCGACAGGGAAGGAGCACTGACCCCATAGGAGACTGAACCAGACCTACCTACTAGTGTTGGCGGGTCTCCTGCAGAGGTGGGGTGTGGCTGTATCTCACCATGAGGACAAGGACACTGGCAGCAGAAGTTCTGGGAAGTATTCCTTAGCGTGAGCACTCCTAGAGTCCACCATTAGCCCCACCAAAGAGCCCGGGTAGTCTCCAGTATTGGGTGGCCTCAGGCCAAGCAACAAACAGGGAGGGAACCCAGCCCCGCCCATCAGCAGGCAAGCAGATTAAAGTTTTACTGAGCTCTGCCCACCAGAGCAACAGCCAGCTCTACCCACCACCAGCTCCTCCCATCAGGAAACTTGAACAAGCCTCTTAGATAGCCTCATCCTCCAGAGGGCAGACAGCAGAAGCAAGAAAAACTACAATCCTGAAGCCTGTGGAACAAAAACCACACTCATAGAAAGATAGACAAGATAAAAAGGCAGAGAGCTATGTACCAGATGAAGGAACAAGACAAAACCCCAGAAAAACAATTAAATGAAGTGGAGATAGGCAACATTCCAGAAAAAGAATTCAGAATAATGATAGTGAAGATGATCCAGGACCTCTGAAAAAGAATACAGGCAAAGCTTGAGAAGATGAAAGAAATGTTTAACAAAGATCTAGAAGAATTAAAGAACAAACAAACAGAGATGAACAATACAATAGCTGAAATGAAAAATACACTAGGAGGAATCAATAGCAGAATAACTGAGGCAGAAGAACGGATAAGTGACCTGGAAGACAGAATGGTGGAATTCACTGCAGCGGAACAGAATAAAAAAAAAAGAATGAAAAGAAATGAAGACAGCCTGAGACCTCTGGGACAACATTAAATGTAACAATATTTGCATTATACAGGTCCCAGAAGGAGAAGAGAGAGATAAAGGACCTGAAAAAATATTTGAAGAGATTATAGTCGAAAATTTTCCTACCATAGGAAAGGAAATAGCCACCCAAGTCCAGGAAGCACAGAGGGTCCCAGGCAGCATAAACCCAAAGAGAAACACGACAAGACGCATAGTAATCGAATTGGTAAAAATTAAAGAAAAATTATTGAAAGCAGCAAGGGAAAAATGACAAAAAACATACAAGGGAACTCCCATAAGGTTAACAGCTGATTTCTCAGCAGAAACTCTACAAGCCAGAAGGGGAGTGGCATGACATATTTAAAGTGATGAAAGGGAAGTAACTACAACCAAGATTACTCTCCCCAGCAAGGATCTCATTCAGATTCGATGGAGAAATCAAAAGCTTTATAGACAAGCAAAAACTAAGAGAATTCAGCACCACCAAACCAGCTCTACAACAAATGCTAAAGGAAATTCTCTAAGTGGGAAACACAAGAGAAGAAAAGGACCTACAAAAACAAACCCAAAACAATTAAGAAAATGTTCACAGGAACATACATATCGATATTTACCTTAAACGTGACTGGATTAAATGCTCCAACCAAAAGACACAGGCTTGCTGAATGGATACAAAAGCAAGACCCATATATATGCTATCTACAACAGACCCACTTCAGACCTAGGGACACATACAGACTGAAAGTGAGGGAATGGAAAAAGATATTCCATGCAAATGGAAATCAAAAGAAAGCTGGCGTAGCAATACTCATATCAGATAAAATACACTTTAAAATAAAGAATGTTACAAGAGACAAGGAAGGGCACTACACAATGAACAAGGGACCAATCCAAGAAAAAGATATAACAATTATAAATATATATGCACCCAACATAGGATCACCTCAATACATAAGGCAACTACCAACAGCTATAAGAGAGGAAATTGACAGTGACACAATAAGAGTGGGGGACTTTAACAACTCACTTACACCAACGGGCAGATCATCCAAACCAAATTAATAAGGAAACACAAGCTTTAAATGACACAATAGACCAGATAGATTTAATTGATATTTCTAGGACATTCCATCCCAAAACAGCAGATTACACTTTCTTCTCAAGTGCGCACGGAACATTCTCCAGGATAGATCACATCTTGGGTCACAAATCAAGCCTCAGTAAATTTAAGAAAATTGAAATCATATCAAGCATCTTTTCTGACCATAATCCTATGAGATTAGAAATCAATTACAAGGAAAAAAACCATAAAAAACACAAACACATGGAGGCTAAACAATACATTACTAAATAACCAAGACATCACTGAAGAAATCAAAGAGGAAATCAGAAAATACCTAGAGACAAATGACAATGAAAACACGATGATCCAAAACCTATGGGATGCAGCAAACACAGTTCTAAGAGAGAAGTTTATAGCTATACAAGCCTACCTCAAGAAACAACAAACATCTCAAAAAAACAATCTAACCTTACACCTAAAGGAACTACAGAACGAAGAACAAGCAAAAACCACAGTTAGTGGAAGGAAAGAAATCATAAAGATCAGAGCAGAAATAAATGAAATAGAAAAAAAGAAAACAAAAGCAAAGATCAATAAAACTAAAAGCTGGTTCTTTGAGAAGATAAACAAAATTGATAAACCATTAGCCAGACTCATCAAGAAAAAGAGGAAGAGGACTCAAATCAATAAAATTAGAAATGAAAATGGAGAAGTTACAGCAGACACCACAGATATACAAAGCATCCAACAAGACTACTACAAGCAACTCTATGCCAATAAAATGGACAACCTGGAAGACATGGACAAGTTCTTAGAAAGGTATAACCATCCAAGACAGAAGCAGGAAGAAATAGAAAATGTGAACAAACCAATCACAAGTAACGAAATTGAAACTGTGATTAAAAATCTTCCAACAAACAAAAGTCCAGGTCCAGATGGCTTCACAGGTGAATTCTATCAAACATTTAGAGAAGAGCTAACACCCATCCTTCTCAAACTCTTCCAAAAATTTGCAGAGGAAGGAACACTCCCAAACACATTCTATGAGGCTACCATCACCCTGATACCAAAACCAGACAAAGATACTACAAAAAAAGAAAATTACAGACCAGTATCCCTGATGAATATAGATGCAAAAATCCTCAACAAAATACTAGCAAACAGAATTCAACAACATATTAAAAGGGTCATACACCATGATCAAGTGGGATTTATCCCTGGGATGCCAGAATTCTTCAATATATGTAAATCAGTCAATGTGATACCCCATATTAACAAATTGAAGAATAAAAACCATATGATCATCTCAATAGATGCAGAAAAAGCTTTTGACAAAATTCAACACTCATGACAAAAACTCTTCAGAAAGTGGGCATAGAGGGAACCTACCTCAACATAATAAAGGCCATATACGACAAACCCACAGCAAACATCATTCTTAATGGTGAAAAACTGAAAGCATTTCCTCTAAGATTAGAAAAAAGACAAGTATGTCTATTCTCACCACTGTTATTCAACATAGTGTTGGAAGTCCTAGCCATGGCAGTCAGAGAAGAAAAAGAAATAAAAGGAATACAGATTAGAAAAGAAGTAAAACTGTCACTGTTTGCAGATGACATGATACTATACATAGGGAATCCTAAAGATGCCACCAGAAAACTACTAGAGCTAATCAATGAATTTGGTAAAGTAGCAGGATACAAACTTAATGCACAGAAATCTCTTACATTCCTATACACTAATGATGAAAAATCTGAAAGAGAAATTAAGGAAACACTCCCATTTACCACTGCAACAAAAAGCATAAGATACCTAGGAATAAACCTGCCTAGGGAGACAAAAGACCTGTATGCAGAAAACGATAAGACACTGATGAAAGAAATTAGAGATGATACCAACAGATGGAGAGATATACCATGTTCTTGGATTGGAAGAATCAATATTGTGAAAATGACTATACTACCCAAAGCAATCTACAGATTCATTGCAATCCCTATCAAACTACCAATGGTGTTTTTCACAGAACTAGAACAAAAAAATCTTAAAATTTGTATGGAGACACAAAGGACCCGGCATAGCCAAAGCAGAGCTGTAGGAGTCAGTTTCCCTGACTTCAGACTATACTACAAAGCTACAGTAATCAAGACAATATGGTACTGGCACAAAAACAGAAATATAGATCAATGGAAACGGATAGAAAGCCCAGAGGCAAACACACGCACCTGTGGTTAACTAATCTATGACAAAGGAGGCAAGGATATACAGTGGAGAAAACACAGTCTCTTCAATAAGTGGTGCTGGGAAAAACTGGACAGCTAATGTAAAAGAATGAAATTAGACCACTCCTTAACATCGTACACAAAAATAAACTCAAAATGGATTAGAGATCTAAATGTAAGACTGGACACTATAAAACTCTTAGAGGAAAACATAGGAAGAACACCCTTTGACATAAATCACGGCAAGATCTTTTTTGATCCACCTCCTAGAGTAATGGAAGTAAAAACAAAAATAAACAAATGGGACCTAATGAGACTTCAAAGCTTTTGCACAGCAAAGGAAACTACAAACAAGACGAAAAGACAACCCTCAGAGCGGGAGAAAATATTTGCAAACGAAGCAACTGACAAAGGATTAATCTCCAAAATATATAAACAGCTCATGCAGCTCAATATTAAAAAAAAAAACCCAATCCAGAAATGGGCAGAAGACCTAAATAGACATTTCTCCAAAGAAGACATGCAGATGGCCAAGAAGCACATGAAAAGCTGCTCAACATCACTAAGTATTAGAGAAATGCAAATCACAACTACAATGAGGTATCACCTCGCGCCAGTTAGAATGGGCATCATCAGAAAATTTACAAACAACAAATGCTGGAGAGGGTGTGGAGAAAAGGGAACAGTCTTGCACTGTTGGTGGGAATGTAAATTGATACAGCCACTATGGAGAACAGTATGGAAGCTTCTTAAGGAACTAAAAATAGAATTACTATATGATCCAGCAATCCCACTACTGGGCATATACCCAGAGAAAACCATAATTCAAAAAGACAGATGCACCCCAATGTTCATTGCAGCACTATTTATAATAGCCAGGTCATGGAAGCAACCTAAATGCTCATCGACGAATGGATAAAGAAGATATGGTTATATATACAAAGGTACATTACTCACACATAAAAAGAAATGGAATTGGGTCATTTGTAGAGACGTGGATGGACCTAGAGACTGTCATACAGAGTGAAGTAAGTCAGAAAGAGAAAAACAAATATTGTGTATTAATGCATATATGTTGAACCTAGAAAAATGGTAGAGATGAACTGGTTTGCTGGGCAGAAATTGAGACACAGATGTAGAGAAGAAATGTATGGATACCAAGGGGGGAAAGCAGGGTGAGGCGGTGGTGGTGGGATGAAGTGGGAGATTGGGATTGACATATATACACTAATTTGTATAAAATAGATAACTACTAACCTGCTGTACAAAAACATAAATAAAATTCAAAAATTCAAAAAATAAAATGGGAAAAAAAAAGGAAACTACTCAGATATATTACTCCTAAGAAACTAGCAGAAAAAGGATAGAGTCTTATTTCACTTGGCCCCCTAGAATCTACAACAGTGGGAGTTGGTCCTTAATAATTGTTTACTGTTAAAATATTGGGAATTTTAATTTAATAATCCTTTTAATTATTGAAAAAGGAAATACATAGACACAGGAGGCAAAGATCAATCACTGAACAATTCAGAGTTCTCATTGGGACTGGGGATATTTGGTTGTAATGCATTCTCCGCTCTCTCTGGTCTCTTATTTTCTAGTCTCAGGCTTATGGTAAAAAATACATATATTGCTTTTAGATCATGGTAGTTCTTCTATATATTTATGAATGTCCCCATGATAAGCTTGTACAAAGTTGTACCTTCAAGGCCTTTTATTGAACTATGTGGGTGATGGGCCCCCAGCCAGGATATGGAGATGATAGCTCCATCTTGGGTCAGTTTTTGGGCTTTCTGTATTGATTCTGCTGACCTATCAAGGGGACAGTACTCCCCTGTTCCTCAATATGCCAGTTTTCCATGTGACATTATGTTTGAAAGCCTCAGGCAGGTGAGGATTTGGGCTATATGGAATGTTCTGCAGAGCCCAGCAGACCTTTGTTATTTGGTAAATTTCATATGAAATTCAATTACCTATGAAGTCACTCTAGGGGAGCTGCTCATCCTAAGGTACATAGGAAAAGGAAAATTGTCAATTCATTTTCCAACAAGGGATTTCTTTTTTTCTTTCTTACTTTTTTTTTTTTTAAAAACATCTTTATTGGAGTATAATTGCTTTACAATGGTGTGCTAGTTTCTGCTGTATAACAAAGTGGATCAGCTATACATATACATATATCCCCATATCCCCTCCGTCTTGCATCTCCGTCCCACCCTCCCTATCCCACTCCTCTAGGTGGTCACAAAGCACCGAGCTGATCTCCCTGTGCTATGTGGCTGCTTCCCATTAGCTATGTATTTTACATTTGGTAGTGTATATATGTCCATGCCACTCTCTCACGTCGTCCCAGCTTACCCTTCCCCCTCCCTGTGTCCTCAAGTCCATTCTCTATGTCTGTGTCTTTATTCCTGTCCTGCCCCTAGGTTCTTCAGAACCATTTTTTTTAAAGGGATTTCTTTTTAAAAGGAGCATGTTGATTTTCTTTTAATAATGTAAAATCCAAATGCACAAAAGATGAAGCAAAACTCATGAGACTGATATGGGTAAATGGGTAGGAGAATTATTTTATGTCCCCTTCTCCACCTTCCCATTCCTGCAGTAGTTGAAATAATTTAACGAAAGTTCAGGTGTAGCTGTAGTTAGATCACTTCTAATATTAAGATATTAGGAGGAGTATATGTTTCTAAGGGATGCTGTTTTCCTTGTAAATCCCTATGCTTTTTAGTATAGTGCTGTGCACATAGCAGGTTTTTAAGGGCTATTAACTGTTGAAACATCCTTATTGTGTATGACCTACTGTAGCTGGCTGGAAATAGCCTTGGAGTTGGTCTGCTGCTGCAATCTCAATTTCACATGCCTTCAGCTTCTGTAGCATTCTTAAGAATTTCAGAATTTGCTCTGAGAGCTAGCTTAGAGAGAGAAGAGGCTGGTAAAAGTGGCTGTTGACTTGTGCAAAGAATACAGTTCTCCTAAAGATGATGTGCACAGGTGGCCATGGGTTCTGCACTATTAGGAAAAGTGTTTAATTGTGTTCAGCCTGTTAGGCACTGAAGACTGCCACACAGAGGGGGCAGTGCCTTTATAATTCAGGTGTGGATGCCGTTTCAAAAGATCCTTCCATTCTAGAAGACATCTGGCTCCCCCTTTCATGGGTGTAGGTAATGAATTTAGAGATAGAAATGCTTTCCATGTTAAATAAGAGAAATCACATAGTTGGCACTTGATATACCAATGTCAAATGAAGCAGAAGGCCTCGTTCTCTCATGATCGACTGATGTTGGAAGAAGATTAAGGGTGAGTGAACATCTCACTGCTGTCAGGTTGTCAGGAACAATAAAGAAGTATTTTGCAATTTTGAGTTAGGGAAGTCTCCTTGGTTGTTGAGACATATCTCTTATCCTGATGACTAGGAACTTAACTGACCTGTGCCTAATGTCCTTCACCATCTTCAGCTCCATTGCTTCTTCATGCTTCAAAAAAGCTGAGGAGGCTTGGTTTCCAGTGACTGATGCATTGTAATGGGCTCTATCCAGCTCCAAACAGTGGTGATGGGATAGCTAGGGAGACAATTTGGGTTTGTCTTTGTGAGTGTGGTACTACTGCTTTGACAAGTAGATAGGTTAGTTCTATGGGCTGCTGGGTAATTATGTTTTCTAAGTAAGATTAACTTCTTAATTACTTCTGAAGGAGAAGCTGTAATATCAAACTGTGATTGTTTTTGGCAGGCAGCCAAGGGAAAAAGAATGCAGCTAAATGTGTGACTACTTCTTTCCAAGTATGAAAGGCATACTTCTCAGTAGGATTATTTAACCATTAGATAAAAACAGACTTAAGTTTGCATCAAAGATGAATAGAGATAAACTATGGAAACATACTTCTTTAAAAGCAAGTTTTATTTTTTAAGAAATATTCTTCACTAAATGACATTTAATACTCTAGTAATAAAGCTTAAGGAGTAAAAAATGGGAAATGATGGGGAATATCTTAGCTTTTTCTCAAAAGTATAGTTTCAGATTTGATAATTCAATAAATATTTTTGAAATAATATAGGTGAGGAAAAATTATATTTCCTACAACCCTCCTAGGTTCTCTGGCAGAGGGCCCTGTAAATTGGACTGCCAAAAATAGCATACAAATTAATAAAAGTTTTATATGACACAGGAGCCTTCATAAGGAAATGAAGACCTGAAGTACTGGTTTAGCCAGAGCGTTTTTATAGTAGGTTTGATGAAGAGTGGAAAAATGTGATAGGAAAAAAGGGTATGAGCTAAGGGTAGTAAACTGGGGAAATATAGCAAGGCCGTGTATTTGGATTCCTCTTGGCATCCCTCTGTCTAGCAATCCCCTTGTAACCACCACTCCACTCTGTTTCTGTGAGTTCAGCTTTTTTTTTTTTTTCTGACTTGAGCATCTTTTATTCTGCACTTTGGGACCTCCTTGCCCCCATGCTACTGGTGGTGGCCTTTGTCCAGAGTGGTTGATCGCTGTCCTGGCCACTGATATCTACGCCCATCTTTGCCTTGAGGACCTGGAGTTCAGCTTTTATAGATTCCACATATAAATGATATCATACTGTATTCGTTTTTCCTGGTTGATTTACTTCCCTTAGCATAACGCCTTCAAGGTTCATCCATGTTGTTGCAAATGGCAGAATTTCCTTCTTTCTCATGTCTGAATAATGTTCCATTGGATATGTATGCCATATCTTCTTTATCCATTCTTCCACTGATGCACACTTAGGTCGTTTCCATGTCTTGGCTATTGTGAATAATGCTGAAGTGAACATGGGAGTGCACATACTTCGAGATCCTATTTTCATTTCCTTTGGGTATATACCCAGAGGTGGGATCGATGGATCATATGGTAGTTCTGTTTTTAATTTCTTTTTTATTTTATTATTATTATTATTATTTTTCTGCATTGGGTCTTCGTTGCTGCGTGCAGGCTTTCTCTAGTTGCAGCCAGGGGGGGCTACTGTTCGTTGCGGTGGTTTCTCTTGTTGCAGAGCATGGGCTCTAGGCTCGCGGGCTTCAGTAGTTGTGGCATGCTGGCTCAGTAGCTGTGGCTCACGGGCTCTAGAGTGCAGGCTCAGTAGTTGTGGTGCACGGGCTTAGTTGCTCCTCAGCATGTGGGATCTTCCCGGACCAGGGCTCGAACCCGTGTCCCCTGCATTGGCAGGTGGATTCTTAACCACTGTGCCACCAGGGAAGCCCTATTTTTAATTTCTTATAGAAACTTCATACTGTTTTCCCTGGTGGCTGCACCAATTTCCATTCCCACCAATAGTACATAGGATCCTTTTTTCCCCCTACATTCTAGCCAATACTTGCTGTCTCTTGACTTTTTGATGATAGCATTTTAAATAGGTGTGAGGCAATATCTCACTGTGATTTTGATTTGCATTTCCCTGATGATTTCATGTACCTGTTGGTCATTTGTATGTGTTCCTTTGCCCTTTTTTTTTTTTTTTTTTTTTGCGGTACGTGGGCCTGTCACTGCCGTGGCCTCTCCTGTTGCGGAGCACAGGCTCCGGACGCGCAGGCTCAGCAGCCATGGCTCACGGGCCCAGCTGCTCCACGGCATGTGGGATCTTCCCGGACCGGGGCACGAACCCGTGTCCCCTGCATCGGCAGGCAGACTCTCAACCATTGTGCCACCAGGGAAGCCCCCTTTGCCCATTTTTTAATCAGAGTTTTTTGGTGGCTATTATGTTAAATGAGTTCTTTATATATTTTGGAGATTAACCCTGTATCAGATATATGATCTGAAAATATTTTATCCCCTTCCATGGTTTACCTTTTCATTGATATATATATTCTTTTCCTTTGGCTGTATTTTCTAGTCTGGTATAGTTCCACTTACTAATACTTGCTTTTGTTGCTTATTCTTTGGTGTTAAATTCAAAAAATCATTGCTTTTCCCCTTTGTTTTATCCTAGGAGTTTTACATTTTCAGTTATTATGTTTAAGTTTTTAATCCATTTTGAGTTAATTTTTGTGAGGGGGTATAAGATAGGGGTCCAATTTCTTTCTTCTGCATATGGTTATCCAGTTTTCCCGGTACCATTTATTGAAGAGGATACTTTCCCTGTTTAGTATTCTTTGCTCCCTGGTCAAATATTAGTTGATCATATATGTGAGGATTTATTTCTGGGCCCTCAATTATGTTCCATTGGTTTATATGTCTAGTTTTATGCCAGTACCATACTGTTTTGGTTACTATAGCTTTGTAATATATTTTGAAATCATGAAATGTGATGCCTCTAGCTTTGTTGTTGTTTCTCAAGATTGCTTTTGCTACTTTGGATCCTTTGTGGTTCTATACACATTTTAAGATTGTTTTTCTTATGTCTGTGAGAAAAAGTCATTGGACTTTTGTTAGAGATTGAATTGAATCTGTAGACTTTTTTGGGAAGCATGGGTATTTTAATAATACTAATTCTATCCATGAATATGGGATATCTTTCCATTTGTTTGTGTATTTTTCATCAATGTAATGTAGTTTTCAGTGTACAGATTTTTCGCTTCCTTGATTAAGTTATTCCTAAGTATTTTTATTGTTTTTGATGCTATGGCAAATGGAATTGGGTTTTTTTTTTGTTTTAATTTCTTTTCCAATTTTTTTTTTTTGTTGGTGTATAGAAACACGACTAATTTCTTCTTCTTTTCTTAAAGATCTTTTTTTGGATGTGGACCATTTTTAAAGTCTTCATTGAATTTATTACAGTATTGCTTCTGTTTTATGTTTCAGTTTTTTGGGCCATGAGTCATGTGGGATCTTAGCTCCCCGACTAGGGATCAAGCCAGTGCCCCCTGCACTGGAAGGGGGAGTCTTAACCACTGGGCTGCCAGCGAAGTCCCTAGAAACAACTAATTTCTCTATGTTGAATTTTTATCCTGAAACTTTACTAAATTCTTTGATTAGTGCTAGCCACTTTTTGGTGGCATCTTTAGGATTAAAAATATATATATTTCTTAAAAAAATTTTTTTTAATTAATTATTTTTGTCTGCGTTGGGTCTTTGTTGCTGTGTGTGGGCTTTCTCTAGTTGTGGTGAGTGGTGGCTACTCTTCGTGGTGGTGCACAGACTTCTCATTGTAGTGGCTTCTCTTGTTGTGGAGCATGGGCTCTAGGTGCATGGGCTTCAGTAGTTGTAGCACGCAAGCTCAGTAGTTGTGGCACATGGGCTTGGTTGCTCTGCAGCATATGGGATCTTCCTGGACCAGGGCTCGAACCCATGTCCCCTGCATTGGCAGGCGGATTCTTAACCACTGCGCCACCAGGAAAGTCCCTAGGATTTTTTATGTGTAAGATCATATCATCTGCAAACAGATAGTTTTACTTTTTCCTTTCTGATTTGGATGCCTTTTATTTCTTGTCTGATTGCTCTGGCTAGGACTTAACAATACTGTTTTAAATAGGAGTAGTGAGAGTGGGCACCCTCGTCTTGTTCCTGGTCTTAGAAGAAAAGCTTTCAGCATTTTGCCATTGAGTTATGATGTTGGCTGCAGATTTATCATATATGGATTTTATTGTGTTGAGGTTTGTTCCTTGTATACCCAATTTGTTGAGGATTTTTTTATCATGAACGGATCTTGTATTTTGTCAATTGCTTTTTCTCCATCTATTGAAGTGACCATATGATTTTTTTGTCTTTCATTGTATTAATGTGGTGTATCACATTTATTTGTGTATGTTGAACTAGCTGCATCCCAGGGATAAATCCCTCTTGATTGTGGTGTGTGATCCTTTTAATGTGCTGTTGAATTCGGTTTCCTAATATTTTGTTGAGAGTTTTTGCATCTATATTTATCAGGGATATTGGTCTATAGTTTTCTTTGCTTATAGTGTCCTTATCTAGTTTTAATATCAGGGTAATGCTAGTCTTTTAAAATGAGTTTGGGAGTGTTTTGTAAGAAGGACTTTCTGACCTTCCCCTGAAACAAGTCATGAAGTTTTTATGTAAGAGGTGCCCATATAACCAGAGGAAGAGTTTATCTCTGAAGACAAAGGGGTACAGAGAGGAATCTGAACAAACAGGCCTTGCTAGGTTTCCCCCCATTAAATGAACTTACTTCTTACTCTTTGTCCTATCATATTGCTGCATAACTTTCCACTCTTCACGAAACCTAGCATTAGAAACAATCAGTTTTAACTGATTTAATTTCTTTGGGTCTTCATTTCCTTATGAAGCCTCCTGTGTCATGTAAAACTTATATTAAATAAATTTGTATGTTTCTCTCTTGCTAATCTGCCTTTTGTTGAGTTCCCAGTTGAGAATTTACAAGGGTAGAGGAAAAATACCCTTGTAAATTCTCCCCTATACTGAAGTCTTGAAAGTTATTTTTTCATATATTTTGTTCAGTTTTTTTTTTTTTTTATGGTGGGTTACTCTGTCTTGGTCAGAAGCAGAAACCCCTTTTCTGAGCTTCTGCTTGTTTATTTTTCTTTGTACTAAGAATCAACTTCTTTACCTGCAGAAACACCAAAAAAAAAAAAAAAAAAGGTTTTTTGTTTCTGCTTATGGTGTTTTCTTTCCCATTATATCTTCGAACTGGTTACTGCATAATTATGTGACTGTATGACATATGACTATATGTATGTTAAGTTTATAACTCTCTGCTTTACTAAATTATTTAAAATTGTATCTTTAATTATCTTGGTATACTATTGCATAATCTACAAATAGAAAGGAAATGCAATTATATCTAATTTTCATGTCTTTAGTTGCTTTTTTCTTGTCTGATTACATTGGGTAATGCCTCTTCTAATACAATATTATATAATGATAACGAGCATCCTTGCCTTGTTTCAGACGTTAGTCAAGTGACTCTAGTGTTTCCCCATTAAATAAGATGCTGGCTTTAGGACTGAAGGACACACTTCCATTAATTTTTGAGTGGTTTTTTTTTTTCTTTTTTGACATCAGGAATGGTATTGAATTCTTTCAGAGGCCCTTTTAGTATTTCTAGAGAAAATCATATGGTTTTTCTCCTTAAATCAATTAAGATGGTAAATTACATTAATGAATGTGTAATGTCTAAAAGTGAATCATTCTTGCATTCCTGGAAAAAAATTGCACTTGTTAATGCAATATTTGTATTTTTTGTTACTCACTTTTTATATATGGTTTTACATCAGTATTCATAAGTGAGATTTGTAGGTTTTTTTTGGCAGTCTTTTTAAAAGTTAAGTTTAGGTATCAGTATTATATCTGCTTCATAAAATGAATTTGGCAATTTATGCTTCTTTTTGTTTTCTCTGGAGCAGTTTTATTACCATAGGGATTATCAATTCCTTGAAGGTTTGGTAGAATTTCCCCCATAAAACTACATGGGTCTGTGGTGCTTTATGGCAGTAGTTTATATGAGGGAATAATTTTCTCTATTTCTTCTATGAAAATTGATGTTTAAGTTTGTGTTGGAAATGCAGAAAATGCATTGTTTTAAGGAAAGTGTCCCTTTTATCTAGGTTTTCAGATTTATTTGCTTAGAGTTGGTGAAAGATTGTTTTTTGGTATTTTAAACATAACCTCTGTATCAATATTTTTTCCCTTTTGAAGTTTTTTATTTTGTTTTTATTTGAAGTTTTTTATTTTGCTTTCTTTTTTTTTTGTTGAGTAGGTTTGTTATTGGTTTTTGGTTGTTTTTTGGTCTGTTTTGTTGGTGTTTTCTACCAAGGAATCTACATTTTAAAATTTATTTAGTAATCTTACTCAAAAATTTTCTTCTTTCCTTTCTGTTTTCTTAGGGTTTACTAGCCTTTCAGATGGTTCCTTTTCTTTCTGAGAGAGATTTTTGTCTGTTTTCCACCATCTCCAGGTCCCTACTACTATCCTCTTCTCTTTTTCATGCAATAGCTATCTGATTCTGGGACTTGCTATGTTTGGTTATGCCATGTATTTGATTGCTTTTATGTAAATCAAACTCTGTAGTGTACTCTGACTCCTAGCTGTGCTCTGGGAATGGGTTATAGATGGTATCAATATCACTTGCTCTTCTTTTGTGGATGTATGGATAGATCTGGATTCAGGCAGTTTCTTTTATCTGCAAAGATTCTGAAAGTACAAGATCTATCCAAGTACCAGAGAGAAATAGCTACGAAACAGGAATATTTTAGATAGACGGTTCCAAGAAGACCTTTATAAGAGGTGACATTTGAGCAGAATCCCGAATAATGTGAGAAAGTGACCGTCGAGCTAAAAGAATATTAGGACATGGAGTCAGAGAAGTAGCCACAGGTCTGACCATGGTATGTATGTATGTATGTATTTTTTTTTTTTACTTTTTAAAAATATATTTATTGGCATATAATTGCTTTACAATGTTTTGTTAGTTTCTGTTGTACAACGAAGTGAATCAGCTATACATATACATATATCCCCATATTCCCTTCCTCTTGAGCCTCCCTCTCACCCTCCCTATTCCACCCCTCTAGGTGGTCACAAAGCCCCGAGCTGATCTCCCTGTGCCATACCGCTGCTTCCCACTAGATATCTATTTTACATTTGGTAGTGTATATATGTCAGTGCTACTCTCTCACTTCATCCCAGCTTCCCCTCCCTTCCCCCACCACCCCCATGTCCTCAAGTCCATTCTCTATGTCTTCGTCTTTATTCCTGCCCTGCCACTAGGTTCATCAGTACCGTTTTTTTTTTTTAGATTCCATATACATGCGTTAGCATACAGTAATTGTTTTTCTCTTTCTGAATTCACTCTGTATGACAGACTCTAGGTTCATCCACCTCATTACAAATAACTCAATTTCGTTCCTTTTTATGGCTGAGTAATATTCTATTGTATATATGTGCCACACCTTCTTTATCCATTCATCTGTTGATGGACATTTAGGTTGTTTCCATGTCCTGGCAATTGTAAATAGTGCTGCAATGAACACTGTGGTACATGTATCTTTTTGAGTTGTGGTTTTCTGAAGGTATATGCCCAGTAGTGGGATTGCTGGGTCATATGGTAGTTCTATTTTTAGTCTTTTAAGGAAGCTCCATACTGTTCTCCATAGTGGCTGTATCAATTTGCATTCCCACCAACAGTGCAGGAGGGTTCCCTTTTCTCCACACCCTCTCCAGCATTTATTGTTTGTAGATTTTTTGCTGATGGCCATTCTGACTGGTGTGCAGTCACACCTCATTGTGGTTTTGATTTGCATTTCTCTAATTATTAGTGATGTTGAGCATCTTTTCATGTGTTTGTTGGCATTCTGTGTGTCTTCTTTGGAGAAATGTCCATTTAGGTCTTCTGCCCATCTTTGGATTGGTTTGTTGTTTTGATATTGAGTTGCATGAGCTGCTTGTATATTTTTGATCCTTTGTCAGTGGCTTCATTTGCAAATATTTTCTCCTATTCTGAGGGTTGTCTTTTCATCTTGTTTGTAGTTTCCTTTGCTGTGCAAAAGCTTTTAAGTTTCATTAGGTCCCATTTGTTTATTTTTGTTTTTTATTTCCATTACTCTAGTAGGTGGGTCAAAAAAGATCTGCTGTGATTTATGTCAAAGAGTGTTCTGCCTGTGTTTTCCTCTAAGAGTTTTATAGTGTCTGGCCTTACATTTAGGTCTTTAATCCATTTTGAATTTTTTTGTGTGTATCCAACCATGGTATTTAGATTTTTTCCTAAGGGTAACTGGAAGCCATTGGAGGATGTTAAGGGGGAAGTGACAGAATTCTCTTTAGAGGGACCTCTTGGGCTGCACCACAGAAGATGGACTTGATGAGTTGAGAGAAACTGGGAGACTAATTACAATGTAATTGTATGAGATGATGATGTCTAAACTGGAGTGATAACTGGGCATATTATAAGAAGTGATCAGTCTCAAAATATGTTTGAAGGGTTTACTGGATGGGACTTCCTGATTGGCTGGATATGGGATGTGCCAGAGAACCATCCAGAATAAATGGGGTGATGGTGATGCCTTTTTCTGAGATGGAAAGGTTTGACTGAAGAGCAGGTCGTGGTGGTGGTGGTGGGTGTCCAGAATTTTTCTCTGGACGTGTTAGGATTGAGATGTTTATTAGACCTCTAGGTGGAGATGTTGATAGGTGAGAGAGTGTAGCTTTGTAGATATACTTTTTTGAAATTGTCAGCATATTTAAAGTCACAGTAACTTGCTTAGCTCTGTAAGGAATGAGTGAAAGAAGATGGATTTCTCCAGATTTGGAGCTCAAGGAAAGAAGGAACCAAACAAAAGAAACCAAGGAGGACTGGCCAGTATGATATGAGAAACATTAGGGGAATATGGTGTTGCAGGAACCATTGCGGGGCAGCCTTTCAAGGAGAAGGTGTGGTCATCTGGGTCAAATGCCACTGTGGAGTTGATTACAATGAATACTAAGAAATGGCCATTGGATTTGGTATCATGGAGGTTATGGGCATGCTTAATTAGCATGGTTTCAGTGGAGAGGTAGAGAGAAAGGGCTGGTTGGAATGGGTTAAAGAGAAAATGGGAGGGAAAGAAGTGGAGAGAGACAGATAACGATTTTTGAGGAGTTTTTTCACTAAAGATATATAGAGACATGGGGTGGTCACCAGAGAGGAGTGTGGCATCAAGGTGTGGAATATTTAAGGGACTTTCTATGGCACATTTGAAAACTATTATGTATCATCTAGTAGAGAGAAAACAAATTGATGATGCAGGAGAGAGAGGAAACAGTGCATGTGGACAGTAGATAAAGATGGCAGGTGGAACGGGTAATTTCTCTACCTATTTCTCATATTGGTGAAATGTTATACAGAAGTCATTTTGGAGTGTGAGGGAATGAACTGAGAAGGGAAATGAGGGCCCGTTTGAAAACCGACAGTATAACTTTAAAAATGAGACTTGTTCCTATGTTTTGTTCTTGCCAACCGAGTGCAGGCACGGAAGAAGTGGAGACAGGCGCTGACGTGGGTGAGGGAGAGTAGGGTGAAGGAATTTTGTGTGCGTGCAAGGCTGTCCAACTAACGCTGGGTGAAGAGGGCCATGAGGAAGGCGTATGGACAGTTTAAAAGCAAAAGCCAAAAACTAATGATGGGGTCAAGTAATTGGGATAACAGAGGAAGGGAGAAAACAAAACAAAACAGAACTGGTGGTGATAGTCTAGTGGAAAGTTTGAAGTGGAGATTTTAGGAATGAAACAATTAGTGGTAATTCTATAATTAGAGGTCTAGGGTGACACCACTGAAGTGGGGGGGGGCTAAGGTGTTTTGATGACAAGATTTTTGGAAGTGAGGAGATCCAGGAACAAAAATGTCAGAGCCTTGGGTGTGTCTTCCAGCTCTAAGTCAGTGTCAACAGGAATGAGGACAGGAGTAGAAGTGGAGCTGGGTGCAGAAACTGTCAGTGAATAGGGGGAGTGCCTGTGTCCGCAGCAAGGCGAG
The DNA here is from genome assembly GCF_059928025.1 of Delphinapterus leucas. Taxonomy (NCBI): domain Eukaryota; kingdom Metazoa; phylum Chordata; class Mammalia; order Artiodactyla; family Monodontidae; genus Delphinapterus; species Delphinapterus leucas. Next base: position 108,743,191 of record NC_143132.1, read on the forward strand.
GGAGCGGGTGTCATAAGCGGAGGTATGTGCTTCAGTTTTAGGCGTGAGAGGGAGCGTGGTCTGAAAGCTGCAGTGAGGAGAAGTGAATGAGATCAAGCGCTTAAAGATCTTCCTGCGTGTAATAAGCAATCTGTGAAACGCAGATGGTATCTAGTCCTAAATGTTCGGTGAATGAATGATCTTGAAAATGTTGTACTGTGTTCAGAGTGCGCTCAGGAAATGTGAATGTGTTCAACAGAGTCCCAAACAAAAAACAAAACAGAACCCTCTCCCTTTGCTAACCTGAAGGGAAATTCTGGCCTCCCAGAACTGAGTGTGGATTTGTCCTACTGACTCTGCAGAGCTCTGGTGGATAATAGTCTGAGTCTAGCCATCTAGGCCATGCTGGCTTCTTTGTGTGCATTAGATAAATGATGCTGTGCAAATGTAGATTATTAGCAAGTTGTAAAGTGATCACGTGTAAGAAGTTTAATGTGGTTCTTTTTAAACGTTCTAGCCGTTTGAGGGATAGAGCAGCATGAGTGATTAAAGCTAACTGGCTCTCGTGGCCTAAATACTCCTGGAATGCTTGGAAAAGTGAGACCTAGGGTTAGATGTAAAGTCAAATAAACGCTAACATCCCACTTGGACTTTGCTCTGTCTTCCTGCTCATTTAGGATGATTTGATCATTATGTTCGCCAAGAAAGTCAAATTAATCAGCTTGTTCTGCATGGTTAACTGCATGGGTCTAAAGGCTCTGAGGCATAACTTACATATTTTTAGAGATTCCTGGAGGGAGGAAAGCCTAGGAAGTTGAGACTTGAAAGATGGAGGCCAAGAGGTAGATACTCAGGTTTCCTTTCAGTTTATCTTAGCTAAGAATTGATCATTTCCGAGGACTGATTTAGAAAGAGCGGCACTTCAGAGAAGATAATTGGAACATCTAATCTGCCTAACGATAAAAGTGGAAGAAGAAAACAGCTATTTCTTGTTTCATGTGAGATTGGCTGGTAAGTAATTTCATACTGAAACAAAGTGATCCAGAAGTAAAGGGAATAAGAAGAGAGTATCTTACTCAGTATTTTAGTTCACTTACTGAAGAACATTAAACTCCAGAGATTTTTTTTCATATTAAGATATTCTTATTAGTTTAAAAATTATTAATATATGCTTATCACTGGAAATTTTAATGATACAGAAGTATAGGAAATAAAATGTAAAAGTCCTTTTTTGAGCTATACTTCTCTGTTCCTCACGGGCTATTCCAACCTTTGTAGGTATTCACAATTGACAATTTTGTGTATCTTTCCCAATTTTACCTGTGCACATGCAAACATACATTATCTTAACAATAAAAATGTATGACCTTATACATTCTGTTTAATTGGTTTTGTTTTACTTCCTTCTCTAGACACACCCACACACACACACCCCCACACACACTCATGTCATTAAATACACATCGACCTCATTCTTTTCAACAACTGTATTGTTTTCAATAATGACGGCTGTACCATATTTTAAGAAACTAGTTTTCTATTGATGGTTGTTTAAGTTTTTTGTACTTACTAATAATGCTATGACAAACATTCACTTACATTTGCCTTTGTACCCTTGTGCAGTATGTAAACTCCAAGCTTTGAAGTTGCAGGTTTAAAGAATAGGACAATTTTTAGATGTGGCTAAATTTCCTCAGTCTATGGGAGTGCCTGCTTACCCACACTCTAGCCAACACTGGATGATACCAGCCAACAGTAGAATATTTTTGTTTTAATCTGCATTTCTGGAATCATTAGCATTGTTGAGCATCTTTCCATGTGTACTGGTAATTTCCTCTTCTATATATTGTCTGTCCTGTAACCATTTTTGTATTGGTTTATCTTTTTCTTATTGACTTGTAATAACTCATTGAGTGAGGCAAATGGAATATCTGTCGTATATATTGAAAACATATTTACCCATTTTCTTTTAAGTTCTGACTTTGGTGTGTTTTACCATTTCTTCTTTAGTTTAAAAGAAACGTTCTAGGGACTTCCCCGGTGGCGCAGTGCTTAAGAATCTGCCTGCCAATGCAGGGGACACGGTTTCTAGCCCTGGTCCAGGAAGATCCCACATGCCGCGGAGCAACTAAGCCCGTGCGCCACAACTACTGGGCCTGTGCTCTAGAGCCCGCGAGCCACAACGACTGAGCCCACGTGCCACAACTACTGAAGCTTGCATGCCTAGAGCCCGTGCTGCACAACAAGAGAAGCCACTGCAATAAGCCCAAGCACTGCAACAAAGAGTAGCCCCCGCTCGCCGCAACTAGAGAAAGCTCGCGCAGCAACAAATACCCAATGCAGCCAAAATTAAATTAAATTAAATTAATTAAAGAAAAAAAAAAAAGAAGAAATATTCCAGTTTGGTGACTTGAGGCTAATTCCAGGCTCCCAAGTAACATTAGACTGTGAAGCCTCCAGCCCCCTGGCCAGAGCAGTCCCCACCGAAGGCCTGCCAGCTTATCTCCTGTGGCAGCCTCTCCAAGATAACAGAAGCCCACCGAGTGCTTGTCTGTGGCACTGTTAGATTATTGTATCCCTTACAGGCAATGTGTTTTAGTAGCAAGAGTGTGTATTTGGATTCAGAAGTTCTTGGTTTGGGTTTTTTTTTCCTGCTGTACCTAATTGTGTGGTCTTCTGTGAGCTTCACTTTTGAAACAAGGATTATGCCTGTCACGTATCGCAGGACTGTTGTGGTAGTCACATGATATACCCAAAATAAATTAGTATAAGTTATAAAGGGCTCTATACAAGTTTTTATTAGTCATGTGACAGGTTTTTTTGGGGGGGGGACTAGTAAGGAACCGTTTGAGGAAGACCCCAGGAAGTTGTAAAAGTGTGACTCTTCCCTCTTCCATGCCTCCCTATGTCACACACTCACTGAGTCTTATTAATTCTACTTCTTTTGTAAAAATTATTTATTTATTTAGGCTGCACCAGGTCTTAGTTGTGGCACGGGAGATCTTCAGTTGTGGCACAGAGACTCTTAGTTGTGGCGTATGGACTTCGTAGTTGTGGCATGCGGACTCTTGGTTGCGGCATGCGTGTGGGATCTAATTCCCCGACCAGGGATCAAACCCAGGTCCCCTGCATGGGGAGCGCCCAGTCTTACCCACTGGACCACCAGGGAAGTCCCTAATTCTACTTTTATTTTTTTGCGGTACGCGGGCCTGTCACTGCTGTGGCCTCTCCTGTTGCGGAGCACAGTCTCCGGATGCGCAGGCTCAGCGGCCATGGCTCACGGGCCCAGCCGCTCCGCGGCATGTGGAATCTTCCCAGACCAGGGCACGAACCCGTGTCCCCTGCGTCGGCAGGCGGACTCTCAACCGCTGCGCCACCAGGGAAGCCCTCTAATTCTACTTCTTAATAGACTTTGGAATTGTTCTCTTTCCCTCCATTCCCGCTACAATCATCTGAGTCCAAATCAAAGCTGGATTAGAGATGGGTCAGCTGGGTAGCTCTGGGATAAGGGAGTGATGTAATCACTAGAAAGTTGAGATGGAGAAAACGGGCTGGAACTTGTTACAGGGTAGGAGGTGAGACCCCTGCCCCTCCACCCCCCCAGAGCAGGTTTGTTCTGTACTGTTGCATAGGATGTGTACTGTACTACTTGTGGTCTACACAGCCATCCCACCACATGTGCCGGCCCTGCCTGAAGGGTATGTGTTCATCAGATGGCCCCTGACCTCCCTGCAAGGAGGACAAGGCCTGCTGAGTGGTAGCGTTTGTTCTGTTAATCAAGGTATTATTTGGGGGCTCCAGAGGAGAGGCTTCTTTGCCTTACTTTCTTCGGGCAGTTGCAGACATGTCTTTAAATCAGTGATGAAGACCTCAAATTATGAGCCCACATAGCTCAGCTCTGCCCTGGTCTAAGTCACCCCTTATGTAGCTGTATTTCTCCGATTGTCCTCTCACCCTCACTGTTGTCCTCCCAGACTGTCCTGATCTTTAGAAAAGATGAACCTCATCATGTCACTTCCCTGCTTAAAAGCCTCCAGTGGATTTCTGTTGCTCTTATTATGAAAGCCGAGATCCTTAGTGTGGCCTAGGAGACCCTACAAGATCTGTCCTGCTTCCCCTCCCGCCACATCCTAGCGCCCCGCCCGTGTCCATCCCTGTAATGGGCTGCTCCCTCCTACCTGTTCCCTGTTAGCTGATGCTCAGTCTGAGCTCAGATGAAAAGCCACCTCCGCAGAGAAGCCTTCCCTTCCCTGGAAGCCCAGGCTCTGTCAGGTCCTCTGTCATTTGCTTTCTCTTTATATCCTGCTCTTTTCATAGCACTTATGACAAATATTATGAAATAGTTTGTTGTCTAATTTGTTGTGTGCTGTCAATCACGCTTGCTTAATTCTGTGTGTCATGTTCATTATTATATCCTTAGCACCTCGAAATACATCTTGTACACAGTAGACACTATTTATTTGTTGAAAGATAGAATGAATGACTACATAAATAATTTGGCACTTAGGGAAATTTAAATGTGACCAGGCCTTTCTCCCTGTTGGAAGCTGACATTTGCCAGAGAAGGAGGGGCCTTTGCAAAGGAGGATCCTCCTTTTTCGGGGCAGGATACCAAGACCAGAGACCTGTAACCGTACCTAGGCTATAAATGGTCCCACCTGCTCTTAAGCTGCCTTTTAGTGACTTCTTTTCCCTTTCGAGGCTATCAACATCTTATGGTGATGGTTCCTCTGCCTCTTTTTGTTTGTTTCTTGGTTTTTAATCTGACTTGATGAATGTAAGAGGGTTGAGGTTAGATATCAGGAAATCTCCAACAGCACCACCGTTGCCCCCTGGGGTTGAGGAAGAATTTAAATTCCTGAGCTGTGACCCTCTGGATACAATCTCCTGAGCCAGTATAGTACAGCTATACTCCTAAGGCTGGGGGATTTTTATATGACTATATCACTGATTGTTATGCTTTTTCTCTCATTTGATCCAAGAGTCAAATTTTCAAGCTTTCTGTTTGAAAACATGTACAAATTCCTCTTTTGCTGCCTGTGGGTAAACTTGGCAGATTGAAGGCACAAATTGCTCCTTCCAAAAACCCTGCCAGAATTCCTCTACTACATATAGTGAGGGCAGTCAATACTAAGGAGACGGAAGAGAACAGGTTACGTACCCAGGATTTAAGACAGTACCTCTGATTTAGGCTTAGAAATTCTTAGTACTGGATTAGATATTCCATAGATGCTTAAAACTACTTGTTGAGTGCATAAGAGAATTAATGTTTACTCTTCAGACAATCATCTCTTTTTCTCTTATCTCAGGAGTTTTAAATGTTAAATTTTTTCTTTATTTTTTAAAGGCGTTGGAAGTTCTCGTTAAATTTTAGAGGGCAGGCATGGGATTAATTTAAGTGTTTGCTAGTCATCAGTTAAAACCTTTTCCGTGTCAAAAATTGTGTGGGCATTGTTTTACCAGGAGCCTCTGGATTCTGTATTTTTTCCTAAAGCTCTGTGTACAACTTTTTTTCTCTCTGATCTCCTAAACTGGCTGCTTTGTTGATCTGCAAAGAAAATGCAATTTCCTGTTAATTGTGTCCTTTGATCTATCTAAAAGATTCTGCAAGTTTGAGAGAAAACGGTTTAGGAAATGTGCCTTGGCTGTTAGTGCTGTCCCAGGAACGTTGTTAGAGTACTTTTGAATGAAGCCTTCAAGCATCTTTCATCCTGGGACTGTTAAAGTGTGTGCAGGGAGTTATTTAAATTGTTAGGAGCCCAAATGCTTCTTGTTATGCTGGATAGGAGAGCACATTCATTTTCCTTATTGACTCTCAGGTTAAGAATACATGCATTAGCTAAGCTTTCGTATCTTCAGCCTACTGAATAGGAAAAGCAAATGGGTTTTGCCCTGCATTTATATAAAATTGTCTCACTCTCTGGGGAGAGCTGGAAATCAAGAATGAAGGTGGTGGTTAATTTTGCACAGCTGCAAGAAGTCTTGAGTCTATATTGGTATTTGTTCTGGTGTTGCGTTCTGATTGTCAGATGAGTCACTAAGGTGAAGCCATATCCAAGAGTTGGGGAATTGGACTTGATCTCTCACTGACAGGAGTGACAAAGAATTTGTGGAAATGTCTTAAATCACCACAGTTATGTATTGTAATGTCTACACTCTATTGCTTCACTGAACTCTTTTATCAAGAGCCAGCCCAGGGCTTCCCTGGTGGCGCAGTGGTTGAGAGTCCGCCTGCCGATGCAGGGGACACGGGTTCGTGCCCCGGTCTGGGAAGATCCCACATGCCGCGGAGCGGCTGGGCCCGTGAGCCATGGCCGCTGAGCCTGCGCGTCCGGAGCCTGTGCTCCGCCACGGGAGAGGCCACAACAGTGAGAGGCCCGCGTACTGCAAAAAAAAGAGAGCCCAGCAAAATCAGGTCAAAGACTATGAGAGGCATGATGTGTTCAGGGTTTACATTTTCAGAGTTAGTGGCGAGTCAAGGGCGTGAACTTGGGGCAGGAGGCAGGCTGTGTGGGAAATGAGGCTGGCTGGTTAGGAGGCTGCTCCAGAAAGACCTTGATTTAGGTTCTCTGCTTAGTCCTGTGTTCCCCAAATTGTGGTGACCTCACTCTCTGGGTCATTTAGGGGAGTGTCAGGACAAAAGGGCTAGTTTTACTCAAGGATTTTGGGGGATTCTTATTAAGGAGTTGAGGATACAATTTCACGTACTTTTTATAAAGATAAAAGTCTTCAAAGGATTTGAGTATGGGAGTTAAGTGATTAGAGCTGCACATTGAAAGGTCACTATTGTCAGTACTGAGGAGGGGGGTGGGTGAGCTAGGACATGACACTGGCTAGCTTTTCCAGGATAGCATTCCAAAGTTGTGGTGCGATAGCCAAGGTCAGAGATGAAGGACTGAGCAGGGTGGGGTCTGAGGGGAGATATCCAGGAGACAGAAGGGAAGATGTGTGGTGTAGGAGAGTGGAAGAGTCAGTAGTAACAAGGTGTCTGGCTTGGGCCCGTGGGAGGTTGGTGATGCCACCCATTCATGAGACTGAAACCGGATGGGGAACGATGTGTAGGTAGGTGTATTAACCGTTTCTTTTTTTATTTTCTGTACTCTGATGCTTCACATCTGGGATCTTACTGACCCTGGGCGACTGACCCTCCCGGGGTTAGCTAATTCCTGGAGCTAAAAACTCACCTGTGAGCATACTTTTTATATATTCAAACCAAGCAATCCAGAGTTGTCACCCCAACTGCCTCATTTATCAGTCTCTTATACCCAGGTCACTATTCACCTGCCCTAATCACCCAACACCCGGGTACCAGCTAACTAGAGATAGCCCCTAAGTCCCACAGCCTGCTAAAATTATTTAAACTAGTGAATCCTCAGCTCATTCACCTGGCCTCACCTGGTCCTTCCTGTGGAAGCCACAGGAAAGGCTCTTGCCCTCATTTCACCCTCGCCCCACCCCAACCCCACCTCTGCCTTGACTGACCCTGGTCTTCCCTCTGTGCCCCCTGCCCCGCACTGCAGTGCCTCCTGTTTGTAGGGAGCTGAGAGTGTACAAAACTTGTTCCTACATGACAGTCATTTCTGTATCTATGTGTCCTACCAAACATACTGGAATTTTAAAACAAACTCCAGATACCCTTAAAACAGTGGGGTAGATGGAGAGTTTGGTTTTATACTTGTTGAGTTTGAAGTGGTCTGGGGTACTGGGATATCTGGATGGAGAGGTCTAGGAGCATTTGGACATATGGGTTTTGGGCTTTAGGGAAGAAATCTCAATATTTGCTTCTCATTATGCCTCATAGTGTTGCTGTGGAAAATAGGTAAGATAATGTAGGAGGAGGCCTTTGAAAATTATGAAGTGCTATGTCAATAAAAAAATTCTTATTTTATCACTTTCCTTTAGAGTCTAGGGCTACATACTGTTGACATAGATGTACCTTGCTGAGAATAAGTGAAAAGGGAATTTTTGCCTTATCAAATTTGACAAAAATTATTTTGTCAATCTCTATTTAGACAGAAACTTTTATAGGAGTTCCCTGGCAGGATGTTGCTACCACTATACTGGCTTGGGTTTGATATTTAAAAGAGCAACCTGGGCTTCCCTGGTGGCGCAGTGGTTAAGAATCTGCCTGCCAGTACAGGGGACACGGGTTTGAGCCTTGGTCTGGGAAGATCCCACATGCCACGGAGGAACTAAGCTCACGTGCCACAACTACTGAGCCTGTGCTCTAGAGCCCGCGAGCCACAACTACTGAGCCTGTGTGCCTAGAGCCCGTGCTCCTCAACAAGAGAAGCCACCGCAATGAGAAGCCCATGCATTGCAATGAAGAGTAGCCCCCGCTTGCTGCAACAAGAGAAAGCCCACGTGCAGCAACGAAGACCCAATGCAGCCACAAATAAATAAATTAAATAAATTAATTAAAAATAAATAAATAAAAGAGTAACCTGTCCTAACAGCAGAAGAGGGGAGTATTAGGAAGTGAATACAGTTGACCCTTGAACAATATGGGTTTGAACTGTATGAGTTGACTTATATGCATATTTTTTTCAATAAATACTACAGTACTACATGTAGTTGGTTGATTGGTTGGTTGTTTCTGTGGATACAGAACCACGAATACAGAGAGCTGGCCAACTATGGGACTTGAGCAACTGCAGATTTTGGTATCCACTGAGAGATGACTGTATTTTCCTTTGTTCTGATCTAGAGATAGTAATTGGAGGACTAAAATAAGAATAAAAAAATATGATTTAGCATAAAATCAAGATTTGAATTTCCTTTCTTGGGAATTGTTTTCTTTCTCCTTCAAAAAATTATTTCTTTTATGGTATACTTTTTGGAGTTAGTTATACTTTTTGGAGTTATACTTTTTGGAGTAGTTTTAGACTTGTTGAATTCAACTCAAGTGCTTCTTAAATTGGGGATTAAATAGCTCTGGGTCCCAGAGATCACAGAGAGTGACTAGGGCTGTGACTCTGGAGAGTGGGACCATGTAACCCCACCCTTCACATCCCTTCATCTTCCCATAGCTTTGTGTTTGTCACCTTCTCTGCTACAAGGTGCTACCTCTGTGATTATACCTGTCTGTTAACATCACTGACCCTTCATCCCAGTCGCTCTGTTTTTTATTTGGAATTCAAAACAAAATGGAATGGAAACCAATTCAGGATGTGATCTCAAGTTAATTTTCTTTTCTGGGCCTGATAACAATCAAGGACTGGGCAGGCTCTTTCATGTATTGTACAACATGCCACTGGTCAGGCAGGACTAGCCAACAAAGAGAGAAGAAAATAAAAATCACACAACTAAATAACTTTATTACCTGACTGCCACTATTCCTTCATTCTTCAGCCATACATTTATTTGTTCATTTATTCAACAAATGCTTACTGAACATACCAAGTTCTGTTGCATATATTGGGGAAATAAAATGATGAGCAAAACCAGACATGATCCTTAATCTCATAGAGCTTATGTGCTACAGGGCATCATGTTGGCAGGTCTAATAAAATGATAATGCAGAATACACTCGGACCTCTGTACCAATGGAGTTTGATTCAGGGTTGGTTGAATCTGCATATGTGGAACCTGCAGGTGTGGAGAGCTGACTGTGCTACACCATTTTACATAAGGGACTTAAGCATCCATGGATTTGGTATCCACCAGGGGTCCTGCAACCAATCCCCTGTGAATACTGAGTATAACTAATGAAATAATTTTGAGCAGTTCAAGGTTAATTTCATGGGTGCTACATTATAATACCAGGGCGCTCTGGAGGATTAATGCCAACAGACACACATTTTATTATCCATCGCCAATAACAGATTACCCCCAAATGAATAATCACTTATTACCTTTCATAGTTTCTTTTAGTCTGGAATTCAGGAATGTCTGGTTCTGGCTTGGGGTGTCTTATGAGAATACAGTCAGATATCGGATGAGACTGCAGTCATCTGAAGGTTTGACTGGGGAGGGAGGATCCTCTTTCAAGATGGCTTCCTCGTGTGCTTCTCAAGTGGTTGCTGGTGGGAGACCTCAGTTTCTCTTCACGTGGGCATCTCCACAGGGCTGCTTGAATTTCCTTATGATTTGTGACATTAACCCCAGAGTGGAATGATCCATGAAACCAGCTTGGAAGCTGCAAGGCCCTTTATGACCTAGCTTTGGAAATCACAGGTCCCTTTTGCCATATGCTATAGGCTGCCTGATTCAATGTGGGAGGAGACTCTACAAAGATATTGGGTATAGTCAGATACCTTGACTCTCTGGCAGGGTGAGCTCTCTTGGAGGCTGGCTCCCACAGGTATTGTTTTGGGATTAAAGCCAGGTATATAACATGAAATCTAAATAACAGTGCCTTAAACAAGAATTCATTTTTCTACATGTAAAAATCTTGAGGATAGGCAGTGCAGGACTGTTGTGGCAACTCTGTGCCCGTCCAGGTTTCAGGTTTCTTCTGTCTTCCCTACATTGTTAGGACTTTTGTAATTATTATGCTGTGTGATACAAGGGAGAAGAAGGGGGAGAGAGAAGGGAAAAGGGAAAGCTCTTGGTTCCTTGTTCAAGGAAGCCTTGTAATTACAAGATGATTGCTGCAGTACCAGCCATCATAATCTACATTCAGATAGCAGGAAGGATCAATAACAAAAGGGCACCTGTTAACTGAATTAGTCCCCTTTTAGAATACTTTTCATAGAAATCCACTCATGAACTTGCACTTACATCACATTGGCCAGAAATTAGTAACATGACTTGGTATCCCATATGTGCAAAGGAGGCTGGGAAATATTTTTAAGCTAGGCACAAGGCCAAAGCATGCCTGAATAAGTAATGGGCAGCATCTGCCCGAGGTTAAATAAAAAAAAACAACTCATGCTCTTTTGCTTCTTGTGTACATTGATTGTGGACCATTAAACCCACTTGTTTTCAGTAACAAACAATTTGCAAATGTGTGTTTTTGATCACAAGGGTTATTATTTTTAGGAAAATACCTAACAAAATAAAGCTAAAATGTTTATTTTTATGAATGAGATGATTTCTAGGGCCCCAATGTTTGAGAACCATTTTACCAGGAGAATTTGTTTTCCTAATATGCCCACAGAAATTCAAATACTGTAGATAAAGTTCCTGTATATGAGCAGCTTTTCAGGCGAATTTTCTGCCGTTGTTCATTCAAGTGCTTGACGTCATCCAGAATGGACAGAGGGTACTTGTGTATTCTGTTCTATATTTGGTAATTGGGTTAGCTAATTATCATGGCTTTTTTCTTTTTTTTTTTTTTTGCTTGTTTGCCTAAAGCCTTATCTCCCTGAACCAGAAAATAGGAATGTTTGGTCTTAGTTCTACATTTAGTTCTAATTCCCTGCTTATTTAAAAAGCCCAAACATAAATTTAATGTCTAGAAGAGATGAGGGAAAAGGCAAAATTTTCTACTAGTTAGCATGGCAGACAGTTATTTAGAATAAATAGATTAATCACAAAGGATAAGAAGGGCTTTGGATCAGTGATTCTTAAACCATAGTCCCATAAAACAAAATTTGGTGAGCTAAATTCAACTTAGTTAGTTAAAATTTGGTCAGTGCAGGTTCCCCCAATCTCCACAAACTATAGAAAAATCTTAAGTTAGTGGAAGGGTATTCTCATGCATTAAAAAAAAATTTTTTTTTGGTATCTGTTTCCATGTGAATATAGACCATTGATAAAGGAACACTTGTTATTCTAAAGGGAACAATAATACTAATGGGGAAAATCCAAATAGCTGATCATACTTGGTTGATTTCTTTGACATTTTGGCTGTTTGCTGTGTGATTGTCACTGGTATGCATGATAGAGTTAAGTGTATGGGTACTCCTTGAAGAGCCTCGGTCATGTCCCCAAAAGAACTGTGACCTTCTATTGACCTCCTGGCTTTGGGAAGATCCTTACTTGGGAAATGCACTTCACCTCTGGGTGCCATAGGACTGTTCTACTAAATGTAATTTTAATATATAAAGTCTTGAGGATGCCACTTGTTTATACATTTGTCTTTTTAAAATTGGTTATTTAAAATTGGCTATAGAAACTACTGCAGAGTGGAGTCCCTTAGGCTTCTTTCAATGAAAGTGATGGTAGAAGCATCGTGGAAGAGTCTGCAATTTACCCTGAATATTTTTTCTTTCTGCTTTCATTATACTAAAGAATGCAGTGATTTTTTTTTTTTAACCCAAGGTAATATGTGGGTCTTGGAAAGTAGTTCAGTGTGGATGCTCGAATCCTATTCTACCACTTCTTGGTTGCGTGACCTTGGGGAAATTACTTAGTTTATTTATGCCCCGGTATCCTCTGCTGTAATATAGGGATAATGACAGTACTACTCATAGGGTTATTTTGATTATTAAATGATCGGAAACATGCCAAGCACTGTGAATAGTGCATTGTGGGTACATATTAAGTGCTTGATAAAGTTTAGCTCTTCTTTTTTATTATTGTATCAATGTTTTCACTATTCTTAGAACTGGAAAAAATTACACTTGACCCATTTTTTAATATGCCACCCTTCAGTAGCTGGTGAGTCTTTGAATTAGTGGTTTTATAATGATTTTTGGCTGATAGTGTTTCATAACGTCTCTGCCAGAATAAAACAGGTTTCTTTGGAAGGTTTAGTTAAATTTTCTACTAGCAGGATTCAGGTGCCCTAAACTTGAGTTTTGATGCCCCAAATTTTGACCGCAAAATGGATCAAGCATAGTTAGGGAAAATTTGGGCTTATTATACAGATAGAAATACAAGTCAGTATAACGTTCCTGACCATTTAACTCTTAAAAAAAAAAAAGAATCTATAAAGACAGCTTATAGAAAATATTGACTTAAATTCTCAACATTTTTAATTTAAAAAAAGATAAATGTCAGTGCCAGTGAAATAATCTTAAAAAGTATTTGTTTTTGTGGTTTATTTTTTAGAATGAAAATCAGTTTTTAAAATGTGTTCCAAGAGCTGCATCTGCTGTAGATCTTGAGTAGTTGTAGAATGTGAAGTTGGTCCCCATTTCAATACCCAACTTGTGCTCTCCCTCTCTTTAGCCAACTTAAAAATCAATTATGTTTAGAAAAGCACCCAATCTTAAGGGATTTAGAAAGATTCTGTGAAATTAGCAAAAGTATCTGCTACCAGTAATAATGTATGAATTCATGTGTTGAAATTTACTTTGAGAGGCTTAGGAAAGAAAGGAATGACAACATTGAGGAAAAAATGTTAGAGACCATATGCTAAAAGCAGTAGAGTGATATTCTCCCTGGGCAATTCCAAACTACAGTGTTATTAAATAATGGAAACTCTCTAGTGACTTAATCTCTAATGCTAATGATTTAATTACATACTCATGAAGGTTTAGACTAACAATCTAATAATTCATTGTGCTGGGGTGACAAAGAATGAGTTTTGTGTAATGTTTAGAGATCTTACATAAAACATGCTCCTTTGAAGAGAAATAGACCATCTGTTTAAATTATGCCAGCAGGCAGCATTAAACATTAGCAACAGATACTTCCCTGGGACCATAGGCTGTTAAATTACCACGAAACCTCCTCACTACAGTCTTGCTCCATTTGAGCCCATTCTCAGTCAGGGTGGTACTTGTAAAGATGATTCCCAAATATGGGTCACTCTGTTTAAAGCCCTTCAGTGGCTCCCAGAGCCCTCAAAGGAAGCCCAGACTATCATTGCATCCTTTCTCTTATTCTACCCCACCATTTTACTCTGCAGACATCTTGGATATCGAGTCAACTCAAGGAACCACACTGATGACCAGGCTTCACAGGAGACTGGAACTAGGAGCATAGGCAGTCCTGGATGCCCAACTCTGACCTCCATGGCTCTCCCTACTACCTGCCTCATTCTCTTTTTTTGTAGACTGCTTTTCTCTGCTTTGGCATGCTAGGAAATGGCCATCTCACAACTCCTGGTTTAGATCTTTCCTGCAAGTGATCAGCAGAAATGGAAACTAATTTCTCAGGCCCTACTACAAGTTCTTGGGGAAGTGAATCTAATGGATGAGAGTAAGATGGGCTCATTGGTGCACTGAGCCTGGGAGATGTTCACATGGATAGTAGTGGTTGTGAAAACAGGCTGCCATTTGCTGGGTGGGACTGTTCAAAAGGCTCCCAGGTGAAAACACACGGAACTCTTTTAGATATTCCACCTTTGAGTCCCCTCCCCCAGTTATCCTCAGACATCTTCAAATACACTTGGGCTTTTGTCTTTGGTATCAAGGACTGTGATTGCCTTATGTGTGGTTTATTTATGGGGGAGCCTAATGCCACCAAAAAGTTGCCTTTTCAACCAGGTGGTATATCTTGTGGTTTTTAAGATTTTAATAAATATTTATTCATTACCTAGATTATTTAAAGTGCTGTAATACAGAGATGCATGGAATATAAGCATGTCTAAAGTCTATTTTTTGAAGAAACTAATGGTATATATTTAAGCTGCATTTACTTGCATGTCCAAGTTTGTAATCCTTTATTCAGTAATATTTTCTCCCAGATCTTGTTCCAATATTGTGGCAGGCAGTCAAACTCTTTAATCATTTGCCTGTACAGATGCCTCTGATTTATTCAGAAATTTTACTCATTCTAGTTATGTGTAAGAGAATAGACATGTTGGAAAAACAGAAATTTTCCAATAGCAATGTTACAGGACATTATGAGTTTGAGATTAATTAAGTAACAAGAGATTTTGTATAATCTGGGAAGCTGGAGCCTTTATGATTATGAACATAGCAATTTGCACAAATCATTTCTAGATTTGCAGGTAGCTCAAAGTTCAAGACTTCACAAATAAACATTTACATGCAAAGAGAAAAATTATAGCCTAAAGCCCAAAATGAAGTCACAGCTGGCTACTTGGAGAAAAGCAGGATGGGCTTTGACGGCAAAGTCAGCTATTCATGTCCAAAGTGTAGGTCCCAGAGTCTAAGAGGAGTGGAGTTTTGTCTCTCCTATCAGGCTTAAATTTAGCTCTTTGTGGGAACTGGTACTTGTGGGAGGACTTGTGTGTGGTTGAAGGTATGGCATTGTAATTTTAAGGTTTAATATGGGAACTGTTGAAGGGATTATTTCATGGGAATATTTCTTAGAATGATAGTGGATGAAAAGTAGGGAACCCTTACAAAAAGACTGTTGGTAAACCTATTTGTTGAATATTTGAAATTACCTTCTCCTGCAGTAAGGGAGGGAGTGTACTTGAACTTGCATTCTTAAAATTGAATACCTTAAAAAAATCACTTGGAGAGCTGTGCCAGGGTAACCAATGGGAAATAAGTAAGGAGAAGAAAGTGTAACCCACTAATAAATGCTATCAGTAGATGTGCTAAAGCTCAGGATGATCCTTGCTCTCAAGTTTCTGTCTGAGAATCAGTGTAGAATTCTTAACTGTTGAGCACCTTGCTTCCTTTATGCCCTGGTTAGTGCTCTCAGGGATGTCAGAGAGCTTTTCATAAGAAGATGGTATGTTAATAATTTCGTAAAAGCACCATACAAGAGCCCAATTTGAATACATTTTGAAATGGAATGTTTTCTCTGCAGTTGGTGATTTGAACGTTTACTTTAAATCTACTGAATAAACATACTCAAGTAGGTGGAAAGGTTCTTTGGTTATGAAAATGTGCTCTTGATGTACACTAATTATGGCAAAGGTAATCTCCTAATCTTCAGTATTAACTACAGGTCTGTCCTGTCCTTTATGGAGAGGTGCAAGAATTAATTAATATGATTTCTGTCTGAGAAAATAAATATGATAAGATGTGGGACTGTTTACAAAACACATTTTCCATAGCAGACAAGCTCAAGTGCTAATTGAATGTAGGTGATTTTCTCATTTGAAGGAAAAAGGGATGTGAAATTTGAAACCAGTCCTTACCAACAATGGCATTTTGCTTATCCTAAGGACTTTTCTCATCTTGTGTTAGGAGGGAACCTAACAGGTTTTTCTAGTATTAGTGGCCTGCTCAAATGCATACACAGCTCTCTTCTACTCCCTTTTTACTTGATGTGTCCAGGGGCTGGCCAAAGTTAAAGGTCTAGTTTCTTCTGGAACTGACTAGCCAACCGAGTAATGGACCTCTGACCTAGAGCTCAATAGTCCTAGCCAGTTTTATTTTTTAATACAATTTTTACATTCAAATATATTTTACAGTGTTCAGACCACAAATTTAGGTCTCAAAGTCCTAGACCTTAATCAGGTTGGGAGGAAAAAGCTGAGATTTTTTTATGACAATTAAAGGTAAAATTTAAGTTGTTCTATGTATAGCATTTAAACTAAAGTTAGATGCATTGCATGGGGTAATCGATCTCTGTTGAATGACTATTTTGTTTTTTTGTGTTTTTTTTCACACACACAGACTGTATTTTATTTTTACAAGAGATAAATAAACTGACACCAACCATTGTAAATGGATGACCACAACAAATGCAGCAATGATTGCAATTACCAAACACGAAACACACTCATACTATGTCATAATATTGACATGGAGTCCAGGAATCCTCCACTGTAACAGCTCCTTTACTTTGCAGTGAAAATTGATTTGTATATTTTCTGCCTCTGAGTCCTTGTGGGATTTTTCTTTTTTTTAATTCAAACAGAAAGTCCCCAAAATTATAATCATCCTCATCAGTTCACTCAGTCCCATGTAATTAATTTTTTTTCATCTTGATCTTTTGTTAGCACTTTTATGAATTCATCAGTTTTCCATTAGAGTTCTGAAAATGCTTATTCATTCAGTTCAGCAGTATGGTCAGTTACCAGAAACCTGTACTTGTCAGAGTCTTTTCCACGAATTCCTTGAAGATGAAACCCTTTTTTTTTGCCGTATGCGGGCCTCTCACTGCTGTGACCTCTCCCGTTGCGGAGCACAGGCTCCGGACGCACAGCCTCAGCGGCCATGGCTCACGGGCCCAGCCGCTCCGCGGCATGTGGGATCTTCCCGGACCGGGGCACGAACCCGTGTCCCCTGAATCGGCAGGTGGACTCCCAATCGCTGAGCCACCAGGGAAGCCCAATGAAACCCTTTTATAGGAACGTATTTGCAAAAGCATCAGAGTACACCCAGAACTATCTGTAAATGACAAAAGACTTAACAATGACCACGGTTAAAGATCTGATGAAAGTTCATAATAATGCAATTGACAAGGAAATTTAGTTATTTCTGAGATATAAATTTTAAAGTAATAACTAGAATTATGACTTATAACATTATACCAGAACATATAAGATTTTTAGAAATTTCATGTAATATCTGAAATATTTATATTAACATATTTCCATACAAATAACCCAAAGAAAGTTTAGTATTAGTTGTTTTTGTTTGTTTTTTTATAGTGCAGGTTCTTATTAGTCATCAATTTTATACACATCAATGTATACATGTCAATCCCAATCACTCAATTCAGCACACCACCATCCCCACCCCACCGCAGTTTTCTCCCCTTGCTGTCCATACGTTTGTTCTCTACATCTGGTTCTCAACTTCTGCCCTACAAAGAGTTCATCTGTACCATTTTTCTAGGTTCCACATACATGCATTAATATACAATATTTGTTTTTCTCTTTCTGACTTACTCTGTATGACAGTCTCTACATCCATCCACGTCTCAACAAATGACTCAATTTCGTTCCTTTTTATGTCTGAGTAATATTCCATTGTATATATGTACCACAACCTATTTATGCATTCATCTGTCGATGGGCATTTAGGTTGCTTCCATGACCTGGCTATTGTAAATAGTGCTGCAATGAACATTGGGGTGCATATGTCTTTTTGAATTATGGTTTTCTCTGGGTATATGCCCAGTAGTGGGATTGCTGGATCATATGGTAATTCTATTTTTAGTTTTTTAAGGACCCTCCATACTGTTCTCCATAGTGGTATCAATTTACATTCCCACCAACAGTGCAAGAGGGTTCCCTTTTCTCCACACCCTCTCCAGCATTTGTTGTTTGTAGATTTTCTGGTGATGCCCATTCTAACTGGTGTGAGGTGATACCTCATTGTAGTTTTGATTTGCATTTCTCTAATAATTAGTGACGTTGAGCAGCTTTTCATGTGCTTCTTGGCCATCTGTATGTCTTCTTTGGAGAAATGTCCATTTAGGTCTTCTGCCCATTTTTGGATTGGGTTGTTTCTTTAATATTGAGCTGCATGAGCTGTTTATATATTTTGGAGATTAATCCTTTGTCCATTGATTCGTTTGCAAATATTTTCTCCCATTCTGAGGATTGTCTTTTCATATTGTTTATGGTTTCCTTTGCTGCGCAAAAGCTTTTAAGTTTCATTCAGTTCCATTTGTTTATTTTTGTTTTTATTTCCATTACTCTAGGAGGTGGATCAAAAAAGATCTTGCGGGCTTCCATGGTGGTGCAGTGGTTGAGAGTCTGCCTGCCAATGCAGGGGACACGGGTTCGTGCCCCGGTCTGGGTAGATCCCACATGCCGCGGAGCGGCTAGGCCTGTGAGCCACGGCCGTTGAGCCTGCGCGTCCGGAGCCTGTGCTCCACAACGGGAGAGGCCACACAGTGACAGGCCCACTTACTGCAAAAAAAAAAAAAGATGTTGCTTTTGTCTTTGCTTTTTTGTGATTTACGTCAAAGAGTGTTCTTTCTCTATTTTCCTCTAAGAGTTTTATAGTGTCTGGTCTTACATTTAGGTCTCTAATCCATTTTGAGTTTATTTTTGTGTATGGTGTTAGGGAGTGTTCTAATTTCATTCTTTTACATGTAGCTGTCCAGTTTTCCCAGCACCACTTATTGAAGAGGCTGTCTTTTCTCCATTGTATACCTTTGCCTCCTTTGTCATAGATTAGTTGACCATAGGTGCGTGGGTTTATCTCTGGGCTTTGTATCTTGTTCCATTGATCTATGTTTCTGTTTTTGTGCCAGTACCATATTGCCTTGATTACTGTAGCTTTGTAGTGTAGTCTGAAGTCAGGGAGCCTGATTCCTCCAGCTCCATTTTTTTCCCTCTAGACTGCTTTGGCTATTCGGGGTCTTTTGTGTCTCCATACAAATTTTACAATAATTTGTTCTAGTTCTGTAAAAAATGCCATTGGTAATTTGATAGGGATTGCAATGAACCTGTAGATTGCTTTGGGTAGTATAGTCACTTTCACAGTATTGATTCTTCCAATCCAAGAACATGGTGTATCTCTCCATCTGTTGGTATCATCTTTAATTTCTTTCATCAGTGTGTTATAGTTTTCTGCATACAGGTCTTTTGTTTCCCTAGGTAGGTTTATTCCTAGGTATTTTATTCTTTTTTTTTTTCTTTTTGGTATTTTATTCTTTTTGTTACAGTCATAAGTGGGAGTGTTTCCTTAATTTCTCCTTCAGATTTTTCATCATTAGTCTATAGGAATGCAAGAGATTTCTGTGCATTAATTTTGTATCCTGCAACTTTACCACATTCATTGTTTAGCTCTAGTAGTTTTCTGTTAGCATTTTTAGGATTCTCTATGTATAATATCATGTTATCTGCAAACAGTGACAGTTTTACTTCTTCTTTTCCGAATTTGTATTCCTTTTATTTCTTTTTCTTTTCTGATTGCCGTGGCTAGGACTTCCAAAACTATGTTGAATGATACTGGTGAGAGTGGACATCCTTGTCTCATTCCTGATCTTAGGGGAAATGGTTTCAGTTTTTCACCATTGAGAATGATGTTGGCTGTGGGTTTGTCATATGTGGCCTTTATTATGTTGAGGTAGGTTCTCTCTATGCCCACTTTCTATAGAGTTTTTATCATAAATGGGTGTTGCATTTTGTCAAAAGCATTTTCTGCATCTATTGAGATGATCATATGGTTTTTATTCTTCAATTTGTTAAGATGGTGTATCACATTGATTGATCTGCTTATATTGAAGAATCCTTGCATCCCTGCAATAAATCCCACTTCATCATGGTGTATCATCCTTTTAACGTGTTGTTGGATTCTGTTTGCTAGTATTTTGTTGAGGATTTTTGCATCTATATTCATGAGCGATATTCGTTTGTAATTTTCTTTTTTTGTAGTATCTTTGTCTGGTTTCGGTATCAGGGTGATGGTGGCCTCCTAGAATGAGTTTGGGAATGTTCCTTCCTCTGCAATTTTTTTGGAAGAGTTTGAGAAGGATGAGTGTTAGCTCTTCTCTAAATGTTTGATAGAATTCACCTGTGAAGCCATCTGGCCCTGGACTTTTGTTTGTTGGAATATTTTTAATCACAGTTTCAATTTCATAACTTGTGATTGGTTTGTTCATATTTTCTATTTCTTCCTGGTTCAGGCTTGGAAGGTTATACCTTTCTAAGAATTTGTCTATATCTTCCAGGTTGTCCATTTTATTGGCATAGAGTTGCTTTTAGTAGTCTCTTAGGATGCTTTATATTTCTGAGGTGTCTCTTGTAACTTCTCCTTTTCATTTCTTATTTTATTTAGTTGAGTCCTCTCCCTTGTTTCTTGATGAGTCTGGCTAATGGTTTATCAATTTTGTTTATCTTCTTAAAGAAGCAGCTTTTAGTTTTATTGATCTGTGCTTTTGTTTTCTTTGTTTCTATTTCATTTATTTCTGCTGTGATCTTTATGATTTCTTTCCTTCGGCTAACTTGGGATTTTGTTTGTTCCTCTTTCTCTATTCCTTTAGGTGTAAGGTTAGATTGTTTACTTGAGATTTTTCTTCTTTCTTGAGGTATAGCTATAAACTTCCCTCTTAGAACTGCTTTTGCTGCATCCCATAGGTTTTGGACCATCATGTTTTCATTGTCATTTGTCTGTAGGTATTTTTTGATTTCCTCTTTGATTTCTTAAGTGATCTCTTGGTTATTTAGTAACTTAGTGTTTAGCCTCCATGTGTTTCTGTTTTTTATGTTTTTTTTCCTGTTATTCATTTTTAATCTCATAGTGTTGTGGTCAGAAAAGATGCTTGATATGATTTCAATTTTGTTAAATTTACTGAGGCTTGATTTGTGACCCAAGATGTGATCTCTCCTGGAGAATGTTCCATGTGCACTTGAGAAGAAAGTGTAATCTGCTGGTTTTGGATGGAATGTCCTATAAATATCAATTAAATCTATCTGGTATATTGTGTCATTTAAAGCTTGTGTTTCCTTATTTATTTATTTTTGTGATACAGAGGCCTCACTGTTGTGACCTCTCCCTTTGTGGAGCACAGGCTCCAGATGCGCAGGCTCAGTGACCATGGCTCACGGGCCCAGCCGCTCCATGGCATGTGGGATCTTCCTGGACCGGGGCACGAACCCGTGTCCCCTGCATTGGCAGGTGGACTCTCAACCACTGCGCCACCAGGGAAGCCCTGTGCTTCTTTAATTTTCTGTTTGGATGCTCTGTCCATTGGTGTAAGTGAGGTGTTAAAGTCCCCCACTATTATTGTGTTCCTGTTGATTTCCTCTTTTATAACTGTTAGCAGTTGCCCTATGTATTGAGGTGCTCCTATGTTGGGTGCATATATATTTATAATTGTTATATCTTCTTCTTGGATTGATCCTTTGATCATTATGTAGTGTCCTTCCTTGTCTCTTGTAACATTCTTTATTTTAAAGTCTATTTTATCTCATATGAGTATAGCTACTCCAGCTTTCTTTTGATTTCCATTTGCATGGAATATCTTTTTCCTACCCTCACTTTCAGTCTGTATGTGTCGCTAGGTGTGAAGTGGGTCTCTTGTAGACAGCATATAGATGGGTCTTGTTTTTGTGTCCATTCAGCAAGCCTGTGTCTTTTGGTTGGAGCATTTAATC
Source organism: Delphinapterus leucas (assembly GCF_059928025.1). Taxonomy (NCBI): domain Eukaryota; kingdom Metazoa; phylum Chordata; class Mammalia; order Artiodactyla; family Monodontidae; genus Delphinapterus; species Delphinapterus leucas. The sequence continues at coordinate 108,764,930 of NC_143132.1, forward strand.
CATTCACGTTTAAGGTAATTATCGATATGTATGTTCCTATGACCATTTTCTTAATTGTTTTGGGTTTATTTTTGCTGGTCCTTTTCTTTCTTGTGTTTCCCACTTAGAGAAGTCCCTTTAGCATTTGTTGTAGAGCTGGTTTGGTGGTGCTGAATTCTCTTAGCTTTTCCTTGTCTGTAAAGTTTTTGATTTCTCCATCGAATCTGAATGAGATCCTTGCTGGGGAGAGTAATCTTGGTTGTGGGCTCTTCCCTTTCATCACTTTAAGTATATCATGCCACTCCCTTCTGGCTTGTAGAGTTTCTGCTGAGAAATCAGCTGTTAACCTTATGGGAGTTCCCTTGTATGTTTTTTGTCATTTTTCCCTTGCTGCTTTCAATAATTTTTCTTTAATTTTTGCCAATTTGATTACTATGCGTCTTCGCATGTTTCTCTTTGGGTTTATCCTGTATGGGACTCTCTGTGCTTCCTGGACTTGGGTGGCTATTTCCTTTCCCATGTTAGGGAAATTTTCGACTATAATCTCTTCATATATTTTCTCTGGTCCTTTATCTCTCTCTCCTCCTTCTGGGAACCCTATAATGCGAATGTTGTTGCATTTAATGTTGTCCCAGAGGTCTCTTAGGCTGTCTTTATTGCTTTTCATCTTTTTTCTTTATTCTGTTCTGCAACAGTGAATTCCACAGTTCTGTCTTCCAAGTCACTTATCCATTCTTCTGCCTCAGTTATTCTGCTATTGATTCCTTCTATTGTAGTTTTCATTTCAGTTATTGTGTTGTTCATCTCTGTTTCTTTAATTCTTCTAGGTCTTTGTTAAACATTTCTTACATCTTTTCAATCTTTGCCTCCATTCTTTTTCTGATGTCCTGGATCATCTTCACTATCATTATTCTGAATTCTTTTTCTGGAAGGTTGCCTTTCTCCACTTCATTTAGTTGTTTTTCTGTGGTTTTATCTTGTTCCTTCCTCTGGCACATAGCCCTCTGCCTTTTCATCTTGTCTGTCTTTCTGTGCATGTGGTTTTTGTTCCACAGGCTGCAGGATTGTAGTTCTTCTTGCTTCTGCTGTCTGCCCTCTGGTGGATGAGGCTATCTTTGAGGCTTCAATTTTTTTTTTTTTTTCAATTTTCAGGCCATCATGGATTGATAATTTTGTGGAATACTATAAAAATAAATTACCAAAAATAAAAACCAAGATATAAAAAAGACAAGCTCCAAATTTTTATTAGATTTAACATATAAAATTAATCTGTTCAGTGTTATAAAAGTACTATATTCTTTCAGTTTCTGCACTTACCTCATTTTGGACCCATCACATCCAGCATGGGTCCTGGGGTTAGTTTTGAGACATTGAATGTAATTATATAGCTGAAGTTGAAAAAGTTACATCATGCCTAGATGTTCCTATTTAAGAAATTTCTGAGAATTGTATCTTGACTTAAATTTGTTATATTAATATTGTTGCCTAAAACAGCTTCCTTTTTTCTGACAGAAGCTCAGTCAGGTTAATCAGTCCTATTCAAGGGAAATCTGAGCATCTGCCCAGTCTGGGTGAATGTTGATCAGATTGGTTATTCCAGTTTCCTCTGAATAATTGGTTGTAGGCAGGGACACATGACACAATTCCAGCCAATTAGATGTGAAGAAAATCAGGGCACTTTGGAGAAAGTTTTCTTTCCTATTAAAAATGACATAGTGTTATGGTAGGAAGACATGATGCCTGGAGATGCTATTATACATTTGGTGTAACCTATCAGTTTAGGAAGAAACTTGGATTTTATAATGAATTACTGACCTGCTAAATGAACTAACCATGTTATTACCTTTCAAACTTACTATGTGGGATTAAAAAAATCCTCTTTATTATTTAAGCAATTTGTAATAGTTGGTCTTTCTGTTGCTTGCAGCCCAAAGTATCTACACAGAGTAATTTAGGAGTAGTTGACTGCATATATATTTCTTTTCTATAAATTTTTTTGATCCTTTTATTTTTGAAATTAAGTACTAAATGCAATGTTAGCTGACATTTTTAAAACAACACTATGAGAAATTCCCATCCTTGCAAAAAAAAAGTAAGATTTTCACAAGGAGAATCCCAACTTCAATGAGTATATTTTAATAATGAGTTAACTTTTAAGGAAAAGCAAAAATTGATTGATGTTTAAAAATCAGTTTTCCAAGTAGTGCTCTACCCCTCGGCCTGTTTTTTCATCACGTGGAAGCTCCTAGAGTTGCAGGCAAAAAGCCTCCAACAGCTAAATAGATCTCTGTAGGATTTGCTCTGCAAGCCATACGTTTCAGCACTAGTATATGTCATAAAAACAAGATGCATCACAGCTGATGTTTTTGTTTTCAGATACAAGGCATTTCTAATCTTTGGAGTGGGATAGGTTAGAATCAAGTCTTCATCTTTTGTTCGGAGTGTGAAGGAAAGTGCACAGTGTACATGGTACTCTCAGAGCAGGCTATAGGATTTGGATTATCAACAACTGCTGGAAGCTCTGACTGAAGGGTTGCACATTCTCTCCCGGCACCGGGCACTCTGCTCTTATCCTTTAAAGTTTACTGAAATGCTCAGATGGAGGAATATAGAAGCTGCACAGCTTGAGAAACACCTTGTGGTGTAAAAAGCACCATTACCAGGCATTTTGGGAGTTGGAGTGTTTGAGGAGTGGCAATAGAGCCGGGAGATTTTAATTTTTAAAATTATGAAATAAATGGCATGTAAGAGTCTGACATTATGTGGCAGGTATTATTCTAGGCACTTATTCATTTAATCCTCACAACAAATCCGCAGAACAGATACCATTATCATGCGCTATTACAATGAACGAAGTGGTTCCAGGCAAGTTAGGTAATTTGCCCAAGGCCCACACATTCCACAGTCCGTGCTCTTTACCATTGAACTACACTCTCTCCACGTGGAATATTTCAGCTGCATGGACAAGTACACAGAAGAGTTTAAGACTCACCCGGATATCCAGTGCTCCACTCTGTCATTTAGAGAGATTCAATGTTACCGACATAGTTGGTCCTTGAGCACCTCTCCCTGCTCCTACCCCTCCCTCTCTTTTTTAAAAAATTTTATTTTAAAAAAAATATTTATTTATTTAGGCTGTGCTGGGTCTTAGTTGTGGCACACGGGATCTTTTCTTAGTTGCGGCATGTAGACTTCTTAGCTGTGGCATGCAGACTCTTAGTTGTGGCATGCACACTGGATCTTGTTCCCCAACCAGGGATCAAACCTGGGCCCCCTGCATTGGGAGCTCAGAGTCTTACCCATTGGACCACTAGGGAAGTCCCCCCCTCCCTCTCTTTCTGTGATCTTTCTTTCTCTGGCATGAAGTTTGGGTCAGTTTTTGCTAGAGGAGCTGGGTCTACTTTCTCATACCTCCTGGGCCCTTAATTAAGCAGCAGTTCTGAAGGCTACTGGAAGTCATTTTCTTGAGCCTTCTTTCTGTAGCCTAGAGCCACACCTCAGCTCTGCATCCTAGACAATGAGCCTAGCTCTGGACCACATAGGGTGGATCCTTTTAGCCTTCATTTAGTCCTCATTTCCTTGCCAGTGCTCAGTAACACCCCACTGCCCACTGTTCGTCCTGGTGACCAGCTGCCCCAACATTTCAGCCCCTCTCACCACTGCGAGCCTTATGGGAAAACAGAAAGGGCCTCGTGGTTTGGGAGAAAAGCTATCTTTTTCATTGCTACCCTGGACAGTGCTTATTCCTATTCGCCAGTCATCAGTAGGTGGTGCAAATGAGCACTGTTTTTCCTCTGCTTACAGCACAGTTGCACCATCCTAGCACAACACAGTGCGTGTTTTTTCGATGGAGGGGAGATGGCCAGCCTCCTTGCATCCCTCTTCTGGTCATGAATGTCCTGTTTCCTCTGAGCTGTTTTGATTCCAAGAAATTAGTTTGATCATTTCGGAAGGATTTGTGAGATTAGTTTAACAGTTAATTTTATATTGAAATGAAACTTTTCTTGCCATCCCAGGGTGATAAGCAGCAGAGTGTTATAGGTCTGCTTAAGGCTTAATTACTGACATGGTTAGACAACTCACAGGAATTTGGAGAAGTCACGGATTTCAGCCCATAACCCCCTAAATGTATGTTTACCTTAAGTTAAAAAATGGTTGAGTCAGGAATGCATCAGCATGGAGACTTTGCTATAATTTATCCTTTGATTTACTCATTAATTAGTTACAGAGTGTTTACTGACAGGTATGGGGTGGGGGATAAAGCACTAATAAAATAGATAAAAATTCTTTTTTTTTGACTTTTCATGTTTCTTTTTTAAAATTTTTATTGGAGTATAGTTGCTTTACAGTGTTGTGTTAGTTTCTGCTATGCAGCAAAGTGGATCAGCTATATGTATACATATATCCCCTCCTTTTTGGATTTCCTTCCCATTTAGGTCACCACAGAGCACTGAGTAGAGTTCCCTGTGGTCTACGGTAGGTTCTCATTAGTTATCTGTTTTATACATAGTAGTGTACATATGTCAATCCCAATGTCCCAATTCATCCCACACACCCCTTCCCCCCTTGGTATCCATATGTTTGTTCTCTACATCTGTGTCTGTATTTCTGCTTTGCATTTAAATTCATCTGTATCATTTTTCTAGATTCCACATATAAGTGATATTATATGATGTTTGTTTTTCTCTTTCTGACTTCACTCTGTATGGCAGTCTCTAGGTCTGTCCACATCTCTGCAAATGGCACAATTTCATTCCTTTTCATGGCCGAGTAATATTCCATTGCATATATGTACCACATCTTCTTTATCCATTCCTCTCCTGATGGACATTTAGGTTGCTTCTGTGTCCTGGCTATTGTAAATAGTGCTGCAGTGAACATCGGGGTGCATGTATGGTTTTGAATTATGGCTTTCTCCGAGTATATGCCCAGGAGTGGCAGTATATGCCCAGTTTTAGCTTTTAAAGGAACCTCCATACTGTTCTCCATAGTGGCTGTATCAATTTACATCCCTACCAACAGTGTAACAGGGTTCCCTTTTCTCCACTCCCTCTCCAGCATTTATTGTTTGTAGATTTTTTGATGATGACCATTCTGACCAGTGTGAAGTGATACCTCATTGTAGTTTTGATTTGCATTTCCAGATAAAAATTCTTAACCTCATGGAACTTATTTCTAGTGGGAGAGGCAGACATTATAAGTAAAACAGGAAGATTATAACATTTAAAATATGTAGCCTCTTAGGACATTTACATTTTTGGACTATGACACATTTGAGAAGGTGGGCATCTTGACAGTAGGAAACTCTTGATACCTCCACCAGGGGAGCTATAGACCCCTCTCAACTCTCAAGAGTGGCGTTCTTCACGTTCTACCACATCTTCTGCCCTTTCTCTCTTCTGGCCCTGTCAGTAAAACTGACCATCGTAAAAAGGGAGATATTGTACTTAGGAGTTCTTCACACTTAAGGGAGGGGAAACAGAGTCATAAAAAATATTTTATGGTAGCTTGTTGTCGTCATTGGCAATGTTAGCAGTAGAAGTGAAAGTGACTTTTTTTTTCCAGGAAAGAATTTTGATGTGTCGTCTAAGAGGGATAGGGCAAGGAGGTCAGCCTAGGAATCTGGCAAGTTAGAAACAAGTTTTTTATTAAGATCACAAACTCAAATCGGGGTTACTTCCCTAATGTGAATGCCATGAGCATTCATAATATTACTATTACAGGTCATGTGCAGGCTGTCCTCTTTCGTTTACTAGTAAGATTCCCATAAATCAGATGAAACTTTAAGAAATTCTTCCTTTCCCTCCTTGCTTCCTCTCTCTCTCTTTCTCCCTTTCTCCTTCCCTGTCTTTCTCATTTTAAATTAACTGCACCAGGGAATTTTTTTTTCCCCTTTTGTAAGATCTTCCTTTAAGCAGAGCCCTTAACAATTTTCTGTGATCAAGCATTTTAAAGTGCTTACGTGGGCATGGCTATATAGAGACAGTTAAATTGACTTAGGCCCAGTCATCTCAGAATACAGATGAGGAAGGCAGAAAATTGTATTATAAAAACTGCAGCTTGGGGCTTCCCTTGTGGCACAGTGGTTGAGAATCTGCCTGCTAATGCAGGGGACACGGGTTCAAGCCCTGGTCTAGGAAGATCCCACATGCTGCGGAGCAACTATGCCCGTGAGCCACAACTGCTGAGCCTGCACATCTGGAGACTGTGCTCCGCAGCAAGAGAGGCGGCGATAGTGAGAGGCCCGCGCGCCGCGATGAAGAGTGGCCCCCGCTTGCCACAACTAGAGAAAGCCCTCGCACAGAAACGAAGACCCAACACAACCCAAAATAAATAATTTAATTAATAAACTCCTACCCCCAACAACAACAACAACAAAAAACTGCAGCTTGGACTGGGATATATTTTGTCTCTAGTGATACACTGCTTTATAGCTGGTTTGTTCATGGATATGATGATGGCTCTGGAAGGTAATAGATACTTGATTCAGTTGTCCTGAATAATTCTAAATTCTGGACTAGAGCATGGTAATTGATTTAAAGGAGATCTGACTTTTTGGTTTTGATAGAGATACAGGGAGTAGTGAGTGCTTGCAATGCGTTGGAATAGGATACTTTATAACAACAAATCAGCTGGTTTTGTAGGGTTTCCACTTGTAGCTTTTTGGTAGCTGGGATACTTATGCCACTGAGAATAGCTCTTTTAACACAGTAATTATCATTTGCTGGTATGACCCTCTGAAGCCACATCCACCCTCTGACAGAGCTGATGGTCACTGTGAAACTACTGAAAGCTGCTTTAGATGAGTCAAGCTGGCTTGAACGGCTTAAACCTTGGATCCCCACATTTCAAGAACAGAAGGAAGGGTACATTGGTTGGAAATATGATTCCAGTTAAATGAACCTTGTTGATTATTTTTATGTTCCTGAATTGAATACTTAAAAACAAAGAAGAGTCCTTCCGGTTATTCGTTCACCTAGAATGGACTTGTTCAAATGGCCAGTAGTGGTGATTGTTTCCTAAATACTGACAGATGCTTTTGCATTATTCATCAAAAGTGTTTTCTATCATTAGAATCACACTGCTTTCACAGCGCTGCAAATGTTTTCTGAGATTTAAAGAAGATGTAGGCCTAGTTGGTGCTTTTTTCGCTTTCAGATCTGGATTGTGAGGATAAACTCCGATGTTTGAATTGCTCTTGTTCTGCTAGAGGAAAAGAATTTCTGATTACAGCACTTAATAGCAATTGTAGTGCTGAGTCAGTTGCAAAAATTTAAAAGAGCATGCAGACTGGGACGTAATTGTCCTGTGAATAGATCTTTAGGGACGCAGCCTAATGGGATGAGGGTCTATGGCTTGTTGAATCCCCTATGAATGTTGTGACCCAGGGCAGGGTGAGCAGACATCCTGGGAAGGCTTGTGCATCTCCTGGGTGTTGACTTATGCTGCTGCCTCACTGGTTTTTTTTGAACTGAAGTCCTATTGCTCCTGGTACATGCATTATGTTTAAACATAGCATAGCTTGAATTTGGCAATGATCCTAGCATTATACTGAGGCTTATACAATCACTTATGCGCAAGTACACCATCAAATTTTTTTTTTTTTTTTCGGTACGTGGGCCTCTCACTGTTGTGGCCTCTCCCGTTGCGGAACACAGGCTCCGGACGCTCAGGCTCAGCGGCCATGGCTCACGGGCCCAGCCGCTCTGCGGCATGTGGGATCTTCCCGGACCGGGGCACCAACCCGTGTCCCCTGCATCGCCAGGCGGACTCTCAACCACTGCGCCACCAGGGAAGCCTCATCCCATTTTTAAGGCTTGTGATTTGTTTGTTGGATCTACTACTATGCTTTTCTGAATTTACCAAAATTACCAGAATTGTTTTCTGTCTTATGCTTTGCTATGGCTCTAAGTCAGGCAAATGTGACTTAAATATGGATCAGTAAAATTTTTAATAATAAATTTGGATCAAATTTTAGGGTTAAGAGAAATGACTTTTAGGAATAAGGCAGATATTTTTCTCTTCAAAATTAAAGATTAGAAGTAGTTTTTGTGGTAACTGAAAAAGAATATTTTAAGTTCTAAAAACTTCCTCCATCATATTAAGGCATTTTAGTATTTGTCTTTTAATTTTCAAATCTTTTTCAGTTCTTATTCTATATGGGCAAATAGCATATTAGATATTTAAACAAAAACGTTATTTTTAAAATATTGCTTGTTAACTGTAAACAGTGGAAAACACAGAAGAAAATGAAGAAAATTATAAATCATCCATAACCCTGTAATCCAGAAATGACTACAGTTGGCATTTTGGTATAAAGTCTTCTAGTCCTTTTTCCTTTTCTTGTCATGTACAGTATACAGACGTAATGTTGGAGCCTTACTTTTGTGTGATTCACTAAAGTGCAGGAGTCAGAAAAAAGCAAATATAGATGGTAGATACCAAATGAGCGGATGAGTCACCAGAATAACTGAAAGGGCTTATAATAATGCTGCCTCATCTATAATACAGTGAAATCACATGGATAGCTCACGAACAGCTTTAGGAAGTTTACTTATACTTAACTTGGAGTTCTGGGAGAATAAAATATTTTGATTAGATGAGACCTGCGGCCAGCTAGGTGACTCCACTATACTCTGAAAGGTCTAATAAAAACACTGTCAGTCATATTATTCATTATTAGCAGAAATGACGATACATTGATTGCCACTAAGCTGATAATTACCATTTCTCATCATCCATATTGACTCTTACTCTAACCTTAGTTTTAAATGCTAAAGAAATCACTGTTCCTGGGATAAATACAAATCAATCCCCAGCTTTTATTCATAAATACATTTTTTTTATGGCGACAGATAACAGTCGGGGATCTCTTTTAGATCTGTTCATCAGGAACCACAAAATCTTTAATCCAATAAACAAAAACGTGTGGCATCACCACTGTGTGCCAGGCACCGTTCTAGGCACAGGGAATCATGAGTGAATAAAACATTTCTATTTTCGTGGAGCTAACATTTTAGTGGGAAATGACAGAAAATAAAGTAAATGGCTGTTAATAATAGACAACCAGGAGGCCTCTCCAGTTTGGGTGATCAGGACCTATTCCTCTGTGTTACTTAATTCTAACCTGAATTGCAAGAAGGAGTCAGTCTTGCAAAAATATGGAGGGAAAGCATTCGAGAGAGAAGGGACAGTGAGTCACAGTGAACTGGAGAACCATGTGGAGCCCAGTGATCATAGGAAGAGGAGTAAAAGAGACAGGCTGGAGGGAGATTGTGTAGGCCTGTAGTGAGGAGTTTGGGATTGATTATACTTATTGTGAGAGGCTGTTGGAGTTTTCTGAAAAGTCTACTTGACCTTTAAAAAATATCACATTAATAACAACAACAACAACAAAATAACCCAACCCAATCACAAAACGGGCAGAAGACCTAAATAGAGAAATGCAAATCAAAACTACGAGGTATCACCTCACATTGGTCAGAATGGCCATCATTAAAAAGCCTACAAATAATAAATGCTAGAGAGAGAGTGGAGAAAAGGGAACCCTCCTACACTGTTGGTGGGAATGTAAATTGGTGCAGACACTATGGAGAATGATATGGAGGTTCCTTAAAAAGCTAAAAATAGAAATATATGATCCTGCAGTCCCTCCCCTGGGCCTATATCTGGAGAAAACTCTAATTTGAAAAGATACATGCACCTCAATGTTCACAGCAGCACTATTCACAGTAGCCAAGACATGGAAGCAACCTAAATGTGTATCGACAGAGGAATGGATAAAGAAGGTGTGGTACATATATACAATGGAATACTACTCAGCCATAAAAAAGAATGAAATAATGCCACTTGCAGCAACGTGGATGGACATAGAGATTATCATACTAAGTGAAGAAAGTCAGACAAAGACAAATACCATATGATATCACTTATTTGTGGAATCTAAAATATGATACAGGGATTTCCCTGGTAGTGCAGTGGTTAAGAATCCGCCTGACAGTGCATGGGACACGGGTTCGATCCCTGGTCCAGGAAGATCCCACATGCCATGGAGCAACTAAGCCCGTGCGCCACAGCTACTGAGCCTGTGCTCTAGAGCCCGTGAGCCACAACTACTGAGCTGGCGTGCCACAGCTACTGAAGCCCGCGCGCCTAGAGCCCATGCTCTGCAACAAGAGAAGCCCCTGCAGTGAGAAGCCCGCGCACCTCAACAAAGAGTAGCCCCCGCTCGCCACAACTAGAGAAAGCCCTCACGCAGCAACAAAGACCCAATGCAGCTGAAAAGAAAAAAACATATACAAATGAACTTATGTAAAAAACAGAAACACACTCACAGACATAGAAAACAAACTTATGGTTACCAAAGGGAAAAGGGATTAGGGGAGGGATAAATTAGGAGTTTGTGATTAGCAGATACACACTACTGTACATAAAATGGATAAACAACAAGGACCTACAGAAAAAAAAAACAAGAAAAAGAAAAAAAATACCACAATAGTTATGACATGGAGAACTTTTATGAGGAGAGGACTTTGGAGAACTTTTGGCAGAGAGGTCATGACATGGAGAACTTTTAGCAGAGAGGTCAGCTGGAATGCTTAGACATCTAGGAGAGAGATGATGGTGGGGTCTGAATCACCAGGTTGCCATACTGACAGAGAGAAATGGTGAATTTGGGTTGTGCTTTCGATGAAGAGTCAAGACTTTGTGAAGGATGGAGAAAGGAAACAATGATGACTTCTTGGTTTGGGGCTTAAACAATTTAGGGGTTGGTGAAGCCATTTTCTGAGATGGGGAGGCTGGGGCAGGAGCAGGTTTAGGATTGATATGATGTTTAAGATACTTAGATATCCCAGCGCTGTCATCCGGCAGTTGTACGTAGACGCCTGAAACTGAAGGTGGAGACTGGTGCTGGAGATCTACACTTGGAGTCATCTGTGTGTGGACTGGAATCAATACCCCAGGATTAGGCCACATTGCATAGGGTGGTATAGAAACCAAATGTTCCTTCAGTATTTGGAAGCAGTTGTATTGTCCTGCCATAGAGTTTTCAGTGATTCAGTCTGCTGACAATACCCTGAGCTGCTAGTTTCTCTGAGCTCTGATGTCATTTAGGAAGGAGAGAAACTAGTGTTTGTTGAAGGTGCAATGTGTGCTGAGAATTGAGCATGACACTTATTATACTTCATCTCATTGAATCTTTACCATGATTATTGTGTTTAACATGTGAGGTGACTGGCTCAGAGTCAGCTAGGTAGGCCAGGTGACAATGTGACTGAGAAATGAACCCAGGATTTGAATGCAGGTCTTTGGACTTTTTTTTTTTTTTGCTTCATCATGTTTGCAGTTGGCAGAATTGCAAAGGAGTGGCAATATTTTATTTTGCTTGCTCTTGCAAACTACATGCAATTTTAAAGTAAATATAACACTTCCCATACGTTAAAAACATATTTTTTCAAAGCAGTACTGGCTTACGGCAAAGACAAGAAAATCCTGTAGCAGTACAGAAGGCTTTAAGGTAGGAATTGAAGTACCCTTTTCTCTTCCTCTTTAAGTACCATTCCTCTTCCACAAATTCCAGAAATTTTCCAAGACTATATAACATATATTTATGTATGTTACAAAACTCAAATAGAATTGTCATGCTCTAAATATTGCTTTGTAACTTTTTATTCACTTAATACTGTATCTTGGACAGCTTTCTCTTTTGGCAAATTTAGACCTATTGTATTATTTTAAATGACATCATAATATTTTATGATTAACTCATAATTTATTTAATCAGGCCTCATCGACATTTAGGTGGTTTCTAGTTTGTTTTTAGACAATTACGAACAAGGTGGTAGTGATCAGCCATATTACCTCTATTCCTTGCTTTATTATGCCAGTATTTGTACAGGATAAAGCCCTGGTACTATGATTGCAAGGTCAAAATGCATGTTTATTTTAAATGTAGGTAAATATTGCTAAATTGATTCAAATAATGTTACCTAATTTATAATCTTATTATTAGCCCTGCAACTTCATCCACAATAGCTTTCTTCACATTAAAATTTGTGCTTATCAAGTGAAATATCATTTCACCTTTTACTTTAAGCTTTTAACCATGAGTAAGGTTAAGCATTTTCTTCTATCTATTTATTGGTCATTTCTTCTGTGAATTGTCTCTTCTTATCCTTTTGCCTGTTGACTTGCAGGAACCCTTTAGATCATGGATATTAATCCTTTTTTCTGTTATGTCTCTTTGCAAATGTTTTCTCCTAATCTTTTGCTAATTTTGAATTATGTTTATGGTTTATATAGATATTTTTACATGTAGTTAAGCTTATCATCCTTTTCCATTAGGACTTCTATCGTTTGCCTATGTTATAGAAAGTGTAGAATCCTTACTCTGGAAAAGCTTCTATGAGGACAGACTGAGTCATATGGCGTTGCTTACGTGCTTAAAATTGTGTAGACGATAGTGGCTGAAATAGGTCCTGCATTCCATTGACTACTGATGTCATATATGACTCTCCCAGTGTCCTATGTTTCTGACATTAAGACAGCTGTCAGGTGTTCATCAACTTTCTGCCTACCTCCTACATTTTTCCTGGGCCACAGCTCTTTCTTATCTTTTGGTTCTTTCTCACTGACTCTCTTCTTCACCATTGAAAGTTTTGCTTCCAGTTGCTTCTTCTTGTCCCTGCCACCATTGTGTTTAATATTTCCTATTCTTTCTTGATCCATCCCTGACATTCTCCCGACCCTCTCTGATATTTTTTCTGTCCCTTGTCAATTCCTGTATGCTTCCCAAGATTTACCCCACCAGTCATAGGGTGATCATGGACACTTCTCAGCCCTGTTTGTTCTTGCTTGGTGGACATCCTTATACTGCTGAAGAAGTGTGAGAATGTTTGTGTTCACATGCACACGCATGTGTTAGTGTGTGTAATTATTTCTGAATGCAGAGAGACTCAAGGAGTCTTGTAACCAGTTAGTTTTGGTTTTAATGCTGGCCTTTTTGTGGGGCAGGGGGGACTGACTATTTAGAAAACTTTATAGCACATCTGCTCTGATTATACATGCAAATTTTGCTTAAAAAAGGTTTTCGGGTTTTTTCATCATTCTCCCATTTTTAGATTTTCCTACTTAAAAAAATGATTTTAAGATCTGTAGTCAGTGATTTGGGATAACGACTCTAATCAAAATGCCACAAATGAGCTATGGTGAATGCTCAGTTACTTAGTGATGTTTACGTGGTATTAAAAAAACAAAAAAGGAAAAGCTTATGATATTAGGACCAGGGTTGGGGTGAGGGGCAAACGATTTTTGAAAAATAAACCTGAAGGGATATGCTGAAGCATTTTCCTTACCACAGGGAGATCTTTTTTTTTTTTTTTATCATGGATTTCTTTTTTCTCCCCCCCAGCACAAAACCACCTGCCGCAGAAATAAGGTCCCTGCTTTAAATGCTGTACAACTTGGTTTCCGACTGGCTGTGGCTGGAAGGTGCCAGGCCTGCTTCAGCTCAGCAGGTGGTCTCTGACTCCTTCAGCCCTTGGGAGACCATTGGCCTGAAAGCAAAAAGACTTGGGGGTAGGGAAGCTCTTTGTTTTCTAGAGAAAATGTGATCTCTTTCTCCATTCTCTGTTCTTTGACTCACAGACAGAAAGCCTTACAGGCACACAGAAGTAGGACTCCTGTGGACAACATTAGGACAGTTTGCATGAAATCAGTTAAACTTTCTTGACTTTGTTGTTGTTGTTGTTGCTGTTTTTGGCAAAAAAGGATTGACTCCGCAAACCAGTGGTTGCTGAGGGATATAGAGGCTTAAGTGTAAGAACTGGGAACTGCTGGGGGTTTATGAATTTGTTAAGAGTACAAAATAGACATTCTTTTAAAATGCAATTAAAATAAAACAGGAGGTAAGTGGAAAGTGTGTATAGTGACTTTAAGAAATAAATGAGGGCTTCCCTGGTGGCGCAGTAGTTGAGAGTCCGCCTGCCGATGCAGGGGACACGCGTTCGTGCCCCAGTCCGGGAGGATCCCACATGCCGCGGAGCGGCTGGGCCCGTGAGCCATGGCCGCTGAGCCTGCGCGTCCGGGGCCTGTGCTCTGCAACGGGAGAGGCCACAACGGTGAGAGGCCCAAGTACTGCAAAAAAAAAAAAAAAAAAGAAAGAAAAGAAATAAATGAGACACTAAGTGTCAACAGACACTAAGTGTCAACAGACACTTATTCTGTGTTAGTGTGTGTAGCCCACTGTGTAAGTTTCCTGTCGAGGTATCTTGCTCTTCAAAGAAGTGTCTCTGGTTGGGGTGTAGGTGAGATCAGATAAAATGCGGACTGGTCATAAGGCTCCGAACTAAGAAAGCACCTCTGCCCTACTTAGCAGCTAATTACAAGTTAGAGTAGATCTGAAATTGTGAGGTGCTGAGCAGCTCCCAAGGGGACAAGAAGTTATAGAGACATAATCAATAACGATTATTTGAAAATCAGAATTTTCATATCTTTTAACACTTGCTTTAACTGGGATATTTCATATTTTTTCAGTAGGGGATGAGACTTTGTGCTAACATCCTAATATACAACCGAGCTAGTAAGCCTTTGCTTCTTTCATTTAAGTGACTCTGAATTAAGTGCTGTACCTGGGAAGCTGATTGGCTCCCAATAACCACATGCTAAACAGGTATGGTGAGCAGTAATGGTGCCTGGAACTGTTTTCCAAACTTAAATGGGCCTCAGAATTACCTGCAAGAGCTTTTAAAATACAGATTCTCAAGGAACAAGGATTTCTGGAGACATGGTCTGGGAGTCTGTTATCTCAAAGAAAGCCAAGCTTGGGGACCAGTTGCTGCCTTAAGAGAAGTTGGATTTGTCCAAGGATCACAGTTGACTTCCGTCTCCTAACAGCTGTGTACCCTTCCATTTTGACCTAACCATCAGTCAAACAACAAGCTAGCATTTTGAAATTAATACATGGTATAGTAAACTTTTTATTCTTCTTAATATGCGCAGTAGAGATGCTTTTGTGCTTTGACATGGCAGTTTTAGTAGAACGAAGGGAAAATATTTTACTGGTTTTAGGGAAGGTTAAGCCTCACTAAGTCCCCTTGTCCAGTGTCACCAAGGAAACAACTAAGTTGAGGAGTAAGCAATAAATGAAACTGGCTTTCTAGTTACTAAAAAGAAATGTCAAGGTCTAATTTTTACTGTGGTAAACAGAGTATTTATCATTCATTTAAAGTAATCACAGCTACTGTTTGCATACTCTAAGTGGGAAGAAAAAATGTGCACAGACCTAGAACAAGAACAAAGTAAAAAATGCACCAAGTGCTCTTATTATTTTCATCAGGGGTCAGGCTCAAACTCTGTCTTCTCTGGAGTTCACCTGATCCATGCCACATTCCCCACCCCCATTCCTTATTGTCCCTATTTTTTTTGCATCCCACTCCTATTTTATTGTTATTTTTACATACTACTTACTAGAGCTGTCATTCCCACGAAGTTGTAGTATCACTGTGATAAAGTTTACAAAAGCTAGACCTGGTATATTATAGATTTTTAGTATTTGCTAGAAAGGGTCTAAGGAACCAGCAAACAGATCCCTTGTTTTTATAGATGAGAAAATTGGAGGCAAAGCTGTTGGAAAGACTTATCAATGATGAGCCAGTTAGCAGCCTAGACAGGACTTGAAGGTAGGCAGTCCACATCATGGAAAAGAATGAGAGTTGCTCCAGGGCTCAGGGCACCTGATTTCAAACCTGGCTCTGCCATTTCCTAGCTTTATGACCTCAGACAGGTTCTTCATTTCTCTGACTCTATAATGAGAGGCAATTAATTATCTCTACCTACTACACAGAGATATTAAGAGGAATAAGTCACATAATATATGTCAGTAGTCTTCACTCTGGATATCAAGTAGAATCCCTGGGAGGACTAAACAAATCAGCAAACAAAATAGATGCCCAGTCCATTTGTACCCTGAGAGATGCTGATTTAATTGGTATGTGGTGGGTCTTTGTGATCAACACTTTTTTTTTTTTTTTTTTTTTGTGATCAACACTTTTAAGGAAGTGCCCAAGTGATTTTAATGTGCAGCCAGGGTGAAGAATCATGAAAGAGCCTTGCTGGATGGCAATGGTCTTTATAAATACAGTTCGGTATTTACTGTGGCTTGGGAATTTTGCTCCCAAGTATTCAGTACAATGTCATATCATTAAATAAATGACAGAACAGGATCTATAGTCTATGTATGTATATATATACCTACATACATATACATATATATATACAAACCATATTGTTGAATGGTGACAACATTGTCATTTCTTATGTTGACTTAGAAAACTCTTTACATAGTAGATGGAACTAAATTTAGAATTTTAAAATTAATTCATATAGCCCTTCCCCATGGGATAACATTAAAATAAAACCAACAAAATGATCTTGTTATGAATTCTTGTTTGTATTTCAATTGTTCCCCAGGGCTAACAATTATGGACCAGAAACAATTGTTGAATATAAAACAGGTCTTGTTAAAAAAGAAAGTATCATGTGAAAGGCTGTAATAAAATAGAAAAAAGGTTCTGACATTAAAAAAATTACTGATTAATTCATTTCACCCTTTCTTTGACCTAAATCCTCCCATATGTATTTATCAACTTTGCAAACATAGTGATTATGTGTATACAGAGTTTGCAAACAAGTTCTAGAATGTTACTGCTAATCAATTAATTTCTAAAAGCCTTTCAAATAATCTTATCTTCTACACAGGAGTGATTTAGGCAATGAAAAAAAAAATCAATGAACTTCACATTGTTTGCTCTTCACTGGGAAGAATCATGACTTAATAAGAGTGGAGCTCTCCACGGCTGTTTGTAAGCACACTTATAAGCTGATATTATTTGACTTGAAGGCCTTATTACTGGCATGAAAGAGCATTTCAAGTGGAAGCCATTCCCTGTGAGAGCAGTTATATTTTATATAAAGATCATTCTGAAAATTCATGTCTGTAGTAAGAGATCCAGACGTTAATCAGCTTTTTTTTTTCCTTTAAAGTTATTCTAATAGGCTTTTGGATTGAACTAGGCTTTCAGCTTGTTGAAAGGTAAAATAATATTTGTGAAAGCCAGATCAGCCGGATCACAGAACTTAGAGAAAAATATATTTTTAGGTTGAGGGAAGTAGGATAATCAGCAATACTCAGTGACCTTCTGAAGTCCACACAGCTAGTGACGGAACCCAAACCAGAGCTCTTTTTGCTACCCCTCCTTCTGTCCCTAAATCTGGACTGACTCTGTCATCCAGCCCATCAACAAGGTGTCTCAGGATTCACTATGTACCAGGTACCAAAATATGTTTTTGGTCTATGCTGAGACTTGAGCATACCCTTTACTTCTGCTCTGATGATTTTAGGAAATCTCCCTTTCCTTCCTTTGACAGAAACATTACCTGCATTGTTTGGTACCGTTTCCATATAGAAATGAAATTGTTTTCAGAAACTAATCCCTTTCAGCCACACAGATTTACTCTGATCTGTGGAAGCTGGCAAGAAATCAATTCACATTTTTCATGTACCTTTTGGCTGAAAAGATTCTCTTGCAGAGGATCTGGACTTTTTTTTTTGCCCGCTCCGCACAGTTTTTGTTGATCAGTGCCCCAGAATAGATGTGTTTACAAGAGAGTGCAAGTGATATTTTTGTATGGTCTCGGCACAGGCACGGCCATGAGGCTGTATGTGAGAAACTGTCTCAAGGTGACCTTTAGAGCAGAGAATGAGCAGGGCACCAGGTGTGCTCATTACTATTAGAGGGGATTTTGCTTCTTGGCCTTTTAGAGAAGAGATCTAGGAAATAGAAGATCTGTATGCTTGTGTATATGTACACACAAGCCTACAAATACATACACAAATACTCGTGTCTATGTGTATATGAATTTGTTTACTTTTTGTGTTTGTTTCCACTCCTCTCGTTCTCACTGATTCAATTTTAACTTTGAATATGTAAGATCCTACGGGCGGTATCAGTCCCTTCCTTACCCTCTTCACTCAATTCTCTCCCACCCTTATAGGTAACCAGCTTCACTGTTTTCTGGGCTATCCTTCTTATATTTCTTTTTGTAATGATAAACAATATTTGTATATTAAAAAATTCCCATCCTTTTTTATTACACAAGAAGTAGCATACTATAAATGTATATATGCTTACTTAACGCTTTGCATTTTTCACTTACTATTATCTCCTGGAAACCCTGTATCAGTTCATAGAGCTCTTATTATTTTTTATAGTTGCATAGTACTGCCTTGTGTTATGTGTATATTATTTTATTCAGCCAGTCTCCCATTCTGCATCATTTTTACCCTAAGTGACAGTGGAAGTGTTTCGTGTGATGTCAGGGAAGAAGGCAAAAGAGAAGACAAAGCAAATGAACACAATCATCATAGGAACTTCAGAAACATTATGCTGAGTGAAAGAAGCCAGACACAAAAGGCTGCATATTGTATGATTTTCATTTATATGAAATATCTGCAAAAGACCCATCTGTAGAGACAGAAAGTAGGTTGGTGGTTGTCTAGGACTGTGAGTGAAAATGGGAAGTGACTGCAAACGGGCATGAGGTTTCTTCTTGGGGTGATGGAAATTTTCTAAAATTAGATCATCAGGGACTTCCCTGGTGGCGCAGTGGTTAAGAATCTGCTTGCCAATTCAGGGGACATGAGTTCGATCCCTGGTCCGGGAAGATCCCACATTGCTGTGGAGCAACTAAGCCCGTGCGTCACAACTACTGAGCCTGTGCTCTAAAGCCACGAGCCACAACTACTGAGCACACATGCCGCAACTACTGAAGCCCATGTGTTCTAGGGCACCACGTGCTACTAAGCCCATGTGTTGCAACTACTGAAGCCTGCACGCCTAGAGCCCGTGCTCAGCAACAATAGAAGCTACCACAATGAGAAGCCTGCGCACCACAACCAGAGAAAGCCCACGTGCAGCAACAAAGACCCAACGCGCCCAAAAAAAATTTTTTTTAAAAAAGTAAAATAAAATTAGATCATCACACAACTCTAAATATGCCAAAGCCATGGAACTGTACATTTAAAACATTTGAATTTTAATGTATGTAAGTTATATCTCAAAGCTGTCATCAGGTGGCATGTATGGCATTCCTAACAGAATGTGATTTTCTCTGATTCGACCTTGGCTTAAAGACTTGAACCCACTTGGATGCCATATAGACTTAGTGGCAATGTTAGGCATCTCTCCCCCCAAATGATACTTTCTACTACAATGCTTCAAATAGGAAATGTATTTTTTAACAGCATTTTCTGCTTGAGGGACTTAGTGAACTGATAAACCCTAAGGAAATTTACTTATTTTAAACTAACTGTGGCAGAAATGATTGATTTAATCCCTTTAAAGAGATGAATTCTAAAGGACCTTATAGACCACTTGTTATGCCTTTTATTTTACAGATGAGACTCTGAGAGTTTTAAAACTAATTATGTAGTAAAGTTAGAAATGTAGTCCTCTACTCATCTGTTCTGCTCTTTAAATATTTATACTATTCTGTTATGCGACGATTAAAATAATAATTATTAAGAGTCTGTAAAAACATGGAAAGCTGTTTACAATACAAATGAAGAAAAAGCAGGGTGCCAAATGGCTGAAATATCATGATTGCAACAAATACGTCAGCTATGTATTCATATTGAGGCCTGGAGCACAAGAGACAAAAACAGTATGTGTGTTATGTAATGGGCTCATGGGTGTTTCTCCCTTAATATTCTTGAACATTGCTGCATTGTATCCAAATAAACTTCTTTTCTAAAAATATTAAGGCTACCACAGGGAGAATGTGATATCAGAGACATAGTTTGTAGCTGCCTGAATCTGTAACCTGCATTTGCAGACTTTCCCCAGATACCTTGCAGCAATGGAAATGTGTGTGATGAGGTTACATCACCCTAAGCCTCTGGCACTCTTCCTTTGTTTTCCTGCCCCTGGAATTTTGCCTTTTTCTCCTTGTTTCTCACCCTATTTTATGGAATCTACTGATCTGGCATGGCTGGTGAATGACTTTTATAGTGGGTACTGTTACCTATCTCAACTGAAGGTAGAACATGAAGAGATTATGCTGGCCCTTAAGTAGTTTAGCTGACACTGGAAGAATATTTTGTCTCTAACATGGGTGATTATTACCCAGTGGGAATGAGTTAGAAAGAAGGAGGTTTCTCCTTCTCTGGTTAGCTGTACAGCTCCAATGGACTGTCTCGTTTGAGGAAGGGAGAAATGGGTTTAGATGACTTTCAGGACTTCACTAGACTTGATTTTTTCAAGGTGACTGACTATGTAGCTTTTTTTGTGTGATAGGGAACATCATGGAGAAAGCATAAAGCGACTACATAAACACTTTAAGCAGCACATTGTTTCATACCCTAGCTCTGCCAAGTATATTTTGATCATATGTACTTGTTCATGGCAACGGATAATGCTGGAGTTTTAGCCCATGGATGAGTTGGTGGGATAAATGTGAAGCTAGCGAATATTTAATATATTATTCAAACACACTCCCTCTCTAAGGGGTTGGATTCCACTTTCTAAAATGTTTGGGTTTCTTTGGACGATGCTAAGTGATAGGCGATATTTATTAGCTCAAGTAAGTGATTAAACTTTTATATCACTGTGCTTTTCCTGTTAAAATGCTGAGAATATTGTAGCCATAGCAGTTCCATTTCAGGGAAAAGAAATGGGACTGTGAAAAGTAAAGGGAAAGAAGGGGCAGTGTGAATAAAGTAGAGGGCACCATGCCAGATATATAGAGGGTCCTTTCCATAGGTCTGTAGTCTTTGCTTTAGATCTCTGATGGTACAGTTAATTCAATTTTCTGTTCTGGTATAAACAGTTCATTTTATTCTCTCTTCCCAAACAGACATCTTCCTGAATTATGTTTTTTTATCCCACGACTCCTTTGCTCAGAAATACCGAGTGAGTCTCTCTCTTATTGCTCTTGGATTTCAATCTTAGGCCAGCATTCCTAACCCCTGACACCTAGTCTTATCCGGCCCAAAGAATCAAATATCCTGTTGATCCCCTTTTAGGTCACTGTAGACAGAGGACCATCTTTTCCTATCCTCTGATCATACCCCTGCTCTTTCCTGTCCCCAAGCCTCCATTGACACTGTTTTATTACTACACTCAACCCCATCCCAGCACACTGTATTCTCTTTTTACTATGGACCCTCATGTATTTTTGTCTTGGCATTTATTTTTTAAAATATCAGTAATAAAACTGTAATAATAGCTACCATTTATAGTGTTTATATTGTTCCAGGCACCATTTTCAGTACTTTACATGAATTAACTCATTCAGTCTTCAACAACATTTCAAGGGGTAACATTATTGCCATTTTATACACAAAGACATAGAGACACAGAGGGATTAAATAATGTGCCTAACCTCCTACAGCTAATAAGTGGCAGATATGGAGTTCTATCCCAGGCTGTCTAAATCCAAACACTGTTCTGAATCATAGCTCTAAACTACCATTTATAAGTTATCTTTTTAAAGGTTTCATGCTCTTGAAATTTTTTTTTAACATCTTTATTGGAGTATAATTGCTTTACAATGGTATGTTAGTTTCTGCTTTATAACAAAGTGAATCAGTTATACATATACATATGTTCCCATATCTCTTCCCTCTTGCGTCTCCCTCCCTCCCACCCTCCCTATCCCAACCCTCCAGGTGGTCACAAAGCACCGAGCTGATCTCCCTGTGCTATGCAGCTGCTTCCCACTAGCTATCTACCTTACGTTTGGTAGTGTATATATGTCCATGCCTCTCTCTCGCTTTGTCACAGCTCACCCTTCCCCCTCGCCATATCCTCAAGTCCATTCTCTAGTAGGTCTGTGTCTTTATTCCTGTCTTACCCCTAGGTTCTTCATGACATGTTTTTTCTTAAATTCCATATACATGTGTTAGCATACGGCATTTGTCTTTCTCTTTCTGACTTACTTCACTCTGTATGACAGACTCTAGGTCTATCCACCTCATTACAAATAGCACAATTTCGTTCTTTTATGGCTGAGTAATATTCCATTGTATATATGCGCCACATCTTCTTTATCCATTCATCCGAAGATGGGCACTTAGGTTGTTTCCATCTCCGGGCTATTGTAAATAGAGCTGCAATGAACATTTTGGTACATGACTCTTCTTGAATTATGGTTTTCTGAGGGTATATGCCCAATAGTGGGATTACTGGGTCATATGGTAGTTCTATTTGTAGTTTTTTAAGGAACCTCCATACTGTTCTCCATAGTGGCTGTATCAATATACATTCCCACCAACAGTGCAAGAGGGTTCCCTTTTCTCCACACCCTCTCCAGCATTTATTGTTTCTAGATTTTTTGATGATGGCCATTCTGACCGGTGTGAGATGATATCTCATTGTAGTTTTGATTTGCATTTCTCTAATGATTAATGATGTTGAGCATTCTTTCATGTGTTTGTTGGCAGTCTGTATATCTTCTTTGGAGAAATGTCTATTTAGGTCTTCTGCCCATTTTTGGATTGGGTTGTTTGTTTTTTTGTTATTGAGCTGCATGAGCTGCTTGTAAATTTTGGAGATTAATCCTTTGTCAGTTGCTTCATTTGCAAATATTTTCTCCCATTCTGAGGGTTGTCTTTTGGTCTTGTTTATGGTTTCCTTTGCTGTGCAAAGGCTTTGAAGTTTCATTAGGTCCCATTTGTTTATTTTTGTTTTTATTTCCCTTTCTCTAGGAGGTGGGTCAAAAAGGATCTTGCTGTGATTTATGTCACAGAGTGTTCTGCCTATGTTTTCCTCTACGAGTTTGATGGTTTCTGGCCTTACATTTAGGTCTTTAATCCATTTTGAGCTTATTTTTGTGTATGGTGTTAGGGAGTGATCTAATCTCATACTTTTACATGTAGCTGTCCAGTTTTCCCAGCACCACTTATTGAAGGGGCTGTCCTTTCTCTTTTGTACATTCCTGCCTCCTTTATCAAAGATAAGGTGACCATATGTGCGTGGGTTTATCTCTGGGCTTTCTATCCTGTTCCATTGATCTATCTTTCTGTTTTTGTCATGCTCTTGAAATTTAACCTCTTTAAGTCAAAGTCTCCTTGTTCTCTGCTTCACCTCATTATATAGCCATGTGCATGGTGCAGGGGGTGACTGTGAATATCTGCTTACTGATGTGACCTAAGGTCAGTGGCCAAAGAAGTTCTAATAGATTTTTCTGGGAGTTTTGGTTTGCGTGGTTAGACTTGATGGTTTTATCTTGATACACTGGCTGTCTTCTGGTCTCCCTCTAATTACTGGTGTGAGATGGTCAGGGTGACTGTCAAGAATTCAAATCTGTGGCTTTCATTACCTAAATGAATGGTGCTCAGTGGTAGGTAAATTTACGAATGTGCATGAAACCAAATCTCAAATTTTGCTCGGGTCTTCAAAGTAAACATTTTAAGTTTGCGTGTTTTTTTTCTTAAGCAGTATTTTATTACTTGTATATTTGGTATGTCATATGAAATGGGTAAGAGCAACCTACACTTCACCTTTCTTGCAGAATCAAATCCCAAAACCATGCTTGATTTTATGCAGTTCTTCCTTGATTTCTTTGGGAGAAGGAAAGGCTCTGCATGGAGGAAATAGTGGAAGTTGGTTATGTTGAAGTTATCTTGAGTACTCTGTGCATACAATGTTAAGCTTTGGGATCAGGTTTTTTCCTAGTAAAAACAAGTTAGCCAAAGAAGCCGAAGGCTAACATTGTTGGAGTTGACTTGCTGCGTTTCTTTTATCTAACGGTAGGCTGCTTGATCAGGTAGGTACTCAGAGCCAGTTGTTCCTAGTGCTTTAGTGGTTGCATCTGTGCCTATGTATATTAGTCGGTGAAACAGAAGCTGTTTCTGGCTGATGCAATGAGAAAAGGGCGTTTGGAAGAGTGTTGTATAACTTGGAGAACCAAGGGGAAAATGGAATAATTTGCCAGCTTCAGGAAGAGCAACTGTGACAACTGTAACATCTTGGGGAGGCCAACCAGGAGTGTCTCTTAAATCTTGTACTTTGAAATGACTCAGTTCTGTTTTCATTCAGTGCTCTACTCAGGGTGTATGTTCCTTGAAAGGGAGTCAGATTTGCTCTCAGCTTAAGTCAGGTGGCCATTTCTTGCTTGGGGTGATTGACAGGCCACCAAAGGCACATGGAATGGGAAAGAAGTATTTCCAAAGGAAAAGTGGGTGCAATTAACAAAGAAAGGGAAACAGACAACACCAATAGATACAAATGCTCACTTCCATCAGGGTTCATCTCAAAGAGGAGAATTTAAATGATAGCATTAACTTGGATAATAAGTGATTTGGATTTTATCTGAGTTCAATCACCAAGTTATTTCTCTACTTAGAAAATCCTAGCAGCTAAATTCATTAACAAATATTTTATGTTTAATTGTGAAAACTTGATTTTTTTCCTCATCACTTTTTTTTTTTTTTTTTGCGGTACACGGGCCTCTCACTGTTGTGGCCTCTCCCGTTGCGGAGCACAGGCTCCGGACGCGCAGGCTCAGCGGCCATGGCTCACGGGCCTAGCCACTCCGCGGCATGTGGGATCTTCCCAGACCGGGGCACGAACCCGTGTCCCCTGCATCGGCAGGCGGACTCTCAACCACTGCACCACCAGCGAGGCCCCTCATCACATTTTAAAACATTTATTTAGCTGTTTTCAAGCATACATAAAATTATAATGTGAACCCATATACAACTTCAACAATTGTTAAAACATTTTGCCAGTCGTGTTTTTGCTAATTGCATTTTGAAGCATTATCATAAGATGTTTTTACTGCTGGTTATATAAAAATTCACAAGTTTTCACATGAAGTCTGAGAACTTGCTTTATGAACATAAATTCAAGCACCAAATTATCATCGATCTTATACCAAAAGGCATGTTGCCAGATAGAGCAAAAGATGCTTTGTTCAACAGTAATGCATTGTTTATCTAGAAGTAGCATTTTATTTCTATCAGTAAGGCTTTTGAGTGGTTTAAGCCCGATGAATCAATTCTTTAACAGCTGTCTCTTCAGATTACCTCTTCTAAATTTGTCTTCTGGATCTTGAGCCTTTAGGGTGTGATCAGAAGTTTTATTTGACAATAAAGTTTCTGAACACCAGGACTCACCTGCATTGTGTGAGAGCTGAATGTACTCTAATCTTGTTTGCAGTTGAAAGATGCATGAGTGTCATGCAGTCCGGGACACAGATGATCAAACTGAAGCGTGGGACCAAAGGGCTCGTCCGGCTCTTTTACCTGGATGAGCACCGGACCCGCCTCCGATGGAGACCCTCTAGGAAGAGCGAGAAGGCAAAAAGTAAGACTAACTTTTGAATTCTCTGTTTGGCTTGACAGAGTAACACATGGGGTTCTATTGGGTGGGCTCTGAAACTTCAGATCTGTAGACTTTTCATAGTTCTGCAAGTTTTAGGGTCAGTTGTTAGAGAATGTGAAGAGACAGAATAAGTGATGACCATTTTTACTTTTGTTAATTCTTTGGAGGAATTTAAATCCATAGAAAGTTTTCTTATCCACGATGCTGTAAACGGTAATATTTCCCCTGTGTTGGAGACATATTTTTGTAGTTGGGATATGAGGTTTTATAACTTGACATCTTTTATTTTCCTATGAAAAGTAAAGGACATCATAAATCCAGTGGGATTTAAAGTGTTTTGACATATCCTGAGCACAGTTAACTGATGAATGAATTAACAAAATTGTTTCAGTGATATCAAGTAAAATAGCATTGATCTGTCTCCTCTGTAAAGCCTCTCTCCCACACCTTCTACACTCAGCACCCAGTCCTGGCTGAGTCCCCTGTAGTGTCTCTCTCATCTGCTCCCTCCCTCCTGTTTTCACAGGGGTCTTCTTTGTCTAGGGTCTCTTCACCTTTCCGGTGGCCTATTACAAAGTCTCCTAACCAAGCTCCATTTTGCTAGTTTCTTCTGCCCCTATCAGATAAGATGCTTTCCTCTTCAGCTCATAGACAACCTCGACTAATTAGGCTTTCGTGATACACAAATTTATTCTCTCACATAACAAGAAACTCAGATTGGCCGGCCTCAGGCATGGGACATTCAGTCTCTAGTTCTGTTTTCCCTGAGTGCCCTTGGCTCTGTCCCTTGCGTGTTGACATCCTGGCTTCACAACTGATAGGATGGTGAAGATGCAGAAAGGAACCTTCTCTTCAGTGCTTCCTTTTCAAGAGCGAAGAACCCCTTTCCACACCCTTCTCTCAAAGCAGGGTGCCCATGTCTCCTTGGTTAGAACTGGGTTATGTTCCCAAACCTAAAGCAATCATAGGACATAGAAGTGGGGCCACCCCATTGGCTTGGACCCACTAGAAATTGCCCGGGGGCTGGGCATAGGCTCATTTCCCTGTGAGTCATGTGGAGAACGAGTTAGAAAGACAAATTGGGAACGTGCCATTAAGGCAGAGCAGAGGCGTGGACGGTGTATATGGGCAATCGGTAAGATTGCAACCCTTCTCATTCATGCCCCCAAACAAGCAAGCAAAAAAACAAAAAATGCTGTCTTAGTCTAAAGTAATCCGCTCTGCAAGTGCTTCTGTGACACACACTGGCAGCATTGCTCCACTACCTAAATAATGCTAATCTCTGGTCTGTTACTTCAGCTCCTCATGATCTAGCCTCCAGCTCGATTTATCTCTTTCCAGCTTTATCTCCCATTACTCTCCTTCTTGAGCTTTTCAGTCCAGTGTAAATGGCCTGTTCAGCATCTGTGGAGCGGGCCTCATGTTTCTGAATCTTTGTGTCTCTTTCCCTTGGCTGCCACTGTGTTTTCCCCTCCGCCTCTCTAAGCCCCGCTCTGCCTTTACCCTCATAGCTTTCTCTCTATAAATCCCAATCACATTTAGCTATGCTATTTGGTTACCACCAAATTTTTTTTCCCTTCAATTTCTAATGGCTGTTTTATGCATATTGTAAAATGTCAAAGTTGGCTCTAGGTCTTTGTATGTTTTCCTGGCATAAACGTATAAACTATACATTTGACATATTCATAGCCCCCTTTTCTACCAACCTTCTTGTCCTGCTGGGCATATCTGTCTTCCTATCATAAATTTCAATACCCTGATGCAACACCCAGGACGGTGTTGTCTGGCTGTCCAGGAGAGTAAAGTGGTACATGGAGAAGGTTACTAGCAGGAAATGACAGAGCTTGTATTTCACATTCGGGCTTAATATCACCATTAACAGACAATGAATTTTATTTTTAAATTTTAAGATGATTTTGCTTTGCCTACATATCTTCACCTGCCACATAACTGTGGATCTCTTTCCTCACAGTACTTATTGACTCCATTTACAAAGTCACCGAGGGTCGGCAGTCTGAAATATTCCACAGACAGGCTGAGGGGAACTTTGATCCCAGCTGCTGCTTCACCATCTACCATGGCAACCACATGGAGTCCCTGGACCTCATCACCTCCAACCCTGAGGAGGCCCGCACCTGGATCACAGGCCTCAAGTACCTGATGGCCGGCATCAGTGATGAAGATTCCCTTGCCAAAAGGCAGAGGACCCACGACCAATATCCTCCCTAGAACTTTAATTCTAAACTGTGTGTGTGTGTGTGTGTGGATTAGACTATATTTTTTTCCCATAATTTTGAGGCTTAAATCCTTTCCTTGCTGTTTTTTAAATTTAATTTAATTTTTATTTATTTATTTTTGGTTGTGTTGTGTCTTTGTTGCTGCGTGCGGGCTTTCTCTAGTTGCAGCAAGTGGGGGCTATTCTTGGTTGTGGTGTGCGGGCTTCTCATTGCGGTGGCTTCTCTTGTTGCAGAGCACGGACTCTAGGCGTGTGGGCTTCAGTAGTTGTGGATCACAGGCTCTAGAGCGCAGGCTCAGTAGTTGTGACGCACAGGCTCAGTTGCTCCGCGGCATGTGGGATCTTCCTGGACCAGGGCTCAAACCCGTGTCCCCTGCATTGGCAGGCGTATTCTTAACCACTGTGCCACCAGGGAAGCCCCCCATTGCTGTTTTTTTTCTTTACCCTTAGTACCTTTCTGTCCCCTCCTCACTCCCACCCCAAGTAAATGAATGCATAGAACATGTAGAAACTTAAGCTTGCGTGAACTGAGGTGCAGACTTCTTCTGAGGGGACTGGATTTACTTTCACAATCTGTGACATGTATGACCTTTCTGAGCTCAGTTTCCTTATCTGTAAAGTGAGAGTGTTAGGTTCGTTGACCGTTTTGGTTCCCTTTCTCACATTTTGAATGGTCTTAAGAATACATGTTCCCCCTCTCCATGTAGGAAATAGTACCACTTCCTTCCTTGGGTGTCATTGGAATGTGCACCCTAATTTTTTCCCGGAGTGGTGGTAAATTTGTGCTGCTCTAGCTATAATCCCTCACCAAGGGCATTGTTGGAGCAGACTGGAAATATTCAGCCCCTGAAAGGATGTTGACAGTGTAAAGGTCTAAGCTGATGAGCCATGATGTTTTCATCCGTATTCACAGCATGCAGATAAATGCAACTGGGATTCATAAATGAACAAAACATAAACATAGGAATTAACTTTCTGTGCTTTTTCCTGCTAGTTTTGTTCCTAACTCCTTTACATTTGATAAAAAACAAATACTGAATCATTGAGGATGCTTTCCGGTGCAAGCCACAGAACCATACTAACAGTGCCTCAAACAATAAAGAATATTCATTTTCTCATGAACAAGAGATCTGAGATAGAGTGGTTTCAGGGTTAGTTAATTCAGTGGCTCATTAGAGACCTAGGTAATGTCATTAGAGACCTAGGCTCTGCCATTCTCAGCATGTTGGCTTGGTCCTTTAGCTAGCTGGCTACCCTTTGGTCAAAGAGAAGTGCAGCAGTTCTAAACACAGAGAAGTCCTGCCCAGAGGGAACAAAGTTTCTTCTCATAAACGTCCCCCCATTTTTTTTTAAGAGCAAAGAAAAACTTCCCAGGAGCTCCACAAAAGACTACCACTCATCAATGGCCAGAAATGCTATTACAGGCCCATTCCTAAACCAACCTCTGACAAGAGAAATTAACATAATTGGACTTTGATCTCAGGACCCTTTTTGCATTTTTAAAAACTGAAGACCCCAAAGAGTTTTTATGTGGGCTCAATCTATTGATATTTGTCATATAAGACATTAAATCTGAGAATTTCAAAAATATTTCACTAAAAATTATAATAAACTATTACATGTTAATGTATTTTTATGAAAAATAACTTTCTCAAAGTAAAAGAAATTAGTGAGAAGTGTGGTATTGCTCTACTCTTCTGCAAGTTTTTAAGGTTTTCTATGTGTAAGATCATATTATCTGCAAACAGATAATTATACTTCTTCCTTTCAGATTTGGATGCCTTTTATTTCTTTTTCTTGCCTAGTTGCTCTGGCTAGAACTTCTAGTACTATGCTGAGAAGAAGTGATGAAGGCAGGCATCCTTGTCTTGTTCCTGATCTTAGAGGAAAAGCTTTCAGTCTCTAACTATTGAATATAATATTTGCTGTGGTTTTTTCATATATTGCTTTTATTATATTGAGGTAGTTTTCTTCTATTTCTATTTTGTTGAGTGTTTTTATCGTGAAAGGGTGTTGAATTTTGTCAGATGCTTTTTCTGCATCAATTGAGATGATTGTGGTTTTTCTCTTCATTATGTTGATGCAGCATATTACTTTGATCAATTCTTATATGTTGAACCATCCTTGTATTCCAGGACTAAGTCTCACTTGGTCATGGTGTATAATCCTTTTAATATGCTGCTGAATTGTATTGCTAGTACAGCTGACCCTTGAACAATGCAGGAGTTGGGGTGCAGACCTCCTGAGCAGTTGAAAATCTGAGTATAACTTTATAGTTGGCCCTCTGTATCTGAGGTTCTGCATCTGTGGATTCAACCAGCTGCAGATTGTGTAGTACTGTAGTACTTATTTATTGAAAAAAATTCCCATATAAGTGGACCCACACAATTCAAACCCCTGGTGTTCAAGGATCAACTATATATTGTTGAGGATTTTTGCATCAGTGTAAATAAGAGATAATGGTCTGTAGTTATCTTGTAGTGTCTTTGTCTGCCTTTGGTGACCTCATAGAATGAGTTAGGAAGTGTTCCCTCCACTTTAATTTTTTTTGGAAAAATTTGAGGATTTTGGTATTTTTTCTTTAAATATTTGATAGAATTCACCAGTGAAACCATCAAGTCCAGGGATTTTCTTTGTTGAGAGATTTTTGATTACTGATTCAATCTTCTTATTAGTTATAGATCTATTCATATTTTCTATTTGTGATATAGTCTTGGTAGGTTTTATATTTCTAGGAATTTGTCCATTTCATCTAGGTTATTCAATTTTTTGGCGTATAATTTTTTATAGTAGTATCTTATAGTCCTTTATGTTTCTGTAGAATCAGTAGTAATGTCCCCACTTTCACTTCTGATTTTAGTACTTTGAGTCTTTTTTTCTCTTCGTCCATCTAACAAAAGTTTTGTCAGTTTTACTGATCTTTTTGATAAAACTACTTTTGGTTTCATTGACTTTTCTCCGTTGTTTTTCTACTTCATATCTGTTCTCATCTTTCTTATTTCCTTCTTTCTGCTATCTATCTTTTTAAATCTATTGAGACTTAATTGCTGCCCTCAAATGTGGTCTATTCTGAAAATGTCCCATGTGCACTTGAGAAGACTGTATATGCTGTTATTGTTGGGTAGAGTGTCTGTTAGATCTAGTTGGTTTATTGTGTTGTTTAAATTCTTTGTTTCCTTAGTTCTGTCTAGTTGTTCTATCCACTATTGTTAGTGAGGTACTGAAGTCTCCAAGTATTATTGTAGAATTATTTCTCTCTTCAGTTTTCACCATTTTTGCCTTATATATTTTGATGATCTGTCATTAGATGCATAAATGTCTATAACTGTTATATCTTCCTGCTGTATTGAGACTTCTATTAATACATAATATCCTTCTTTGTCTCTTACAGCCTTTTTTGATTTAAAGTCTATTGTTTGATGTTAATATAGCCACCCCAGCTCTCTTTTTGTTATGATTTGCATGGAATATCTTTTTCCATCCTTTCATTTTCAACCTGTTTGTGTTTTTGGATCTCAAGTGAGTCTCTTGTAGACAGCATATAGTAGGGTCATGAGTTTTTATCTATTCTGTCAATCTGTCTTTTGATTGGAGAGTTTAATTCATTTACATTAAAATAATTATTGATAAGGATTAATATCCATTATTGTGCTATTTGTTTTCTTTATGCCTTATAGCTTTCTTGGTCTCTTATTTCTTGCATTATGTCTTCTTTTTTTTGTATTAAAATATTTAAATCCCATTTATATAAATTCTATAGCTGTTTTCTTTGTGGTTACCTTGGGGATTACATTTAATGTCCTAAAGTTACAATACTCTAGTTGAATTTTTACCAGCTTAGGTGAATAGTTTTTTTAACATGATTTGTTTGTCCATGTTTACTGGCAGTAGAAAGTTTTCATATTTGAATTAATCAGATTGACAGTTGAGGATTTTCATATTCTGAAAATATGCTATCTGGAAACCGAGTGTACCCCAGAACCACACAGAGGAACAATTTTATAAGAAATATTAAAGAGTTGATGTTTATGTCAGTGAGGAAAGAAAAGGAAACAGGAAATTAATGAATAATGAAGAGGAAGCTGATGTCAAAAATAGGGAATGTTATTTTGAGTCAGAGAACCATTCTCATACAGATTTTTCAGAATTGGATAGGGGTTTAGATAATGTCTTAATATCAGAATGACATCCTTGATTGGATGTAAATTTAATAACATTAATTGAGGAGAACAGAGCTGATATGTTCATTATCATTACATTTCAATTAGGCCTGAAAATTTCAACTGTGAATGAATAATGAGAATAATGAATCTTAAATAGTTGTATGAAAAAAATCCATCCAGTGTAAAGTGAAATTCAAGTTATTTCTGCAGTGTGGCCATGTTGAATGGAGGTAGATGAAGTACTCGTGTCTATCAGAAGCAATACAGTATTGTGGTTAAGGAGCAAGACAGTGCTGCCCTGTCTGGGTCCAGCCCCAGCTCTGCCGTGTACTATGTAACTTTGGGGGACTTACTTAAACTCTTTTGCTTCAGATTCTTTATCTGTAACATGGTGATGATGATAATGATGGTGTCTGCCCTATGTCATTGTGTGACCATCAAATGAATTGATTATACACAAAGTGCTTTGAACACTGTCCAGCTCATATTAAGCATTTTATAAACAGTAGCTGCTGTTGTTATTGCTAAAGAGAGATAAGGATTGGCAAATCTTTTGCTTTTCCTGTTCAGATAGATTGATGTCTGAAAACTCAATGGTCCCAGCATGCAAAGATGATGATGCTGGCATATTCCTCCGTCAGATCATTCTCCTCCTTGGTGCCCCCACCTTACCTCTTAATGCCACTTGGGAAATTATTACCTGTAGAAGACTTTATGGGTGTTGTAAACTGAAGCCTTACACCTTCCCTATAAATCAGGGGTCCTGCAAACTGTAGCCTGTAGGTAAATCTGACCCACCACATTTTTATATGGGCTCCTAAGCTAACAATGGGTTTTCAATGGTTGAAAAAATCAAAAGAAGTATAAAGTTTTGTGACATGAAATTTTATGCCAATTAATTTATGTATTGTCTATGGTAGCTTCTGTGTAACAATGGCATAGTAGAATAGTTGCAATTGAGACCAAATGGCCTGTAAAACCTAATATATTTATTATCAGGCCCTCTTCAGAAAAAATTTGCCCACCCCTGCGCTAAATAATACCGTTCAATGCTTTACATTCTCCTAAAGTGTTTTTTTTTTTTTTTTTTTTTTTTGCGGTACATGGGCCTCTCACTGTTGTGGCCTCTCCCGTTGCGGAGCACAGGCTCCGGACGCGCAGGCTCAGCGGCCATGGCTCACGGGCCCAGCCACTCCACGGCACGTGGGATCTTCCTGGACCGGGGCACGAACCCGCGTCTCCTGCATCGGCAGGCGGACTCTCAACCACTGCGCCACCAGGGAAGCCCTCTTCTAAAGTTTTTTGATTAGACAATACTAGGCCGTAACTTTTCATTCAGTTTTTACTCTCCTAGTTTTTCTTTGCAGAAATACTATTTCTTTTCTTAAATTTATCATGTATTGGCTATGAATCATTAATTCAGGGTTTTCTTGGGCACTCATGTCTCAATTATGAACAACAACTTTGAGGTATCAGAATACTTTTGTCTGCAATTATATCTTATACCATGTGTACTGTTACTGAGAGAGAATGGTATTTCCTTTCATAGAATCTTACAGTTGGAAGGGGCTTCAGGGTCATCTAGTTGTGCTCACTGACATTGTACATGAAGAAATGGAAGCCCCAAGAGGTAATGTAAGTGACCCACTGTCACAGGGCCAGGTCAGCATGGAATCAGAAGTAGTGTATATTTCTTGGTCTGAGTCGGCCTCTGTTTCTGTCTTACCAATCCCAGATCCCCTAAACCAATTGTCAAGGCCAGCTTGTGTGTTGACACTGAAGGCCTTGCAGACACAGGCTCACCCAAAAGGGTTTGTTTCTGCAGAATATTCATGCTTAGTGTCTGCTTGTATCTGCTTCTTCTCTGGAGAAGTCTTTGAGATGCTTTGATAAAGAAGTATAAAATAAAAGGATGAAAATGCTGCCATCCTTGGACTCATTTATTCATTTCTTTGAACTCTGGCCAAATATTTTGTGGGACACAGAGCAGTGTTCACAGTCAAAAGAAATAGCGCTCATGCAATGGGTGCTGTATTCCCAGAAAACAAAAAAATGAGATTCAGGTACTTACTAGTAATTGGCCCAAATGTTTCACTCTTTTGATTCTTCAGTTATTTTTCCCCTGGTCCTGGGTCACCCTTTAATTCCCAGGTATCATATATAATGAGGTCCTTCCTGAACTCTATGAGGAACAATTGAATTTGAAAGAACTGGGCTGGTTATATTCAAATGTTATAAAGGGAACAAAATGTGAAACAGATATTTATGATTGAAAAATCACTTCTATTTAACTTTAGGAGAAATAAGATTAATTTTCCAGTTTTTACTTTCTAAGGTATAATCTCCTATAATCATAGTTTGAATCACCTAAGAAGTATAAGTGTTCTGAGTTACTACTGGGAGGTTAGTTAATATTTCGTCTTAAATGAAAATTTTTCAGTTTGATGTCACCTGTTTGATAAGCAAATGTTATTCTTTGACACTTTCCTTTGACCTACTCCCATTCTCCCATTTCTTAGATTTAAACCTAAGTCTTTCCCTTACTTTGATTCTGTTTTTCTCCCATCATCTTCATTATTTTCTTCTTCATTACCCTTTGAGTTTTGAAGCTCAATTTGTTTTTCTAAATGTACATACCATTCCTACTTTCTGTTATCTACCCCCTAACAACCGTGAATCATACATTTTAAAAAAGCCCTCTGCTAAAACTTAACTGGGAATTTTAAGCTCATCCATTTGTTACCAGTTATTCTGCTTCCTCACTATGTAAAACGACCCAAGACTCATCCTCCTGGGGGCCTGTTAAAATCTCAGTTCACATGATGTAAATCCTTTGTATCTAAACTCATATCCTCAGGCACCTAGTATCATACCTGAGCTTTGAAGCAACCTCTATCATATCAGGCTTGCAGTTCCTATTAATGCCCTTGATTTAGAAGTTGAGAATATTAGGTAAGAATTGTCAAAGCTAGTGATAGGAAGAGGAGCAGTGTAGAGACAGGCCTTCTGTGCAGGAGAAAACAGTGCTAGACCAAGTTGAAGGAGACCTGTGGTTGAGACCTGGTTCTCTTACTAATTCTTACCAAATTTCTCCCTCTCTTCTAGTTTTATATCCTCATCTGAACAATGAGGAGATTGAATGAGATGGTCTAAGCTTCTAACTGTAAGAGGGGGACTGAGAAAAGGGAATTGAAAAGATCATGTTGTGTAGGGGTATTGTGAAGGTAAAAAAAAAAAATACTGGATGAAAGGTCATAGATGGAGAAGATAAGGCCTAAATTTGGTATACATGGGGTCTCATCACATCATAGAGATGCTTTAACAGTTTGGATAAAATGTTAAAGAAGCTCCCAGAGTAATATGGTTTGACTCCATTTCCCAGTGAAGGGAAGCACCTATATGTGCTCTCCTTCCCCTAGTTCCTTTTGTTGTCACTGTTAGTAGCTCACTAAGAGCCTGTGGATTGCAGGTCCTCCTCAAAAGAATTTCTTCTCAAGTTTGGTGTTAATGATAAATGTTCTTGTGAGTATTCTGTGAAAGCAGATTTTATTTTGATGAAAACGCAAGTGTTTTTCTTGACCTTTCTGCAAGTGGGTGAAGCAGACCTTTGAGGAAGCTGATAAGAATGGTGATGGCTTATTGAACATTGAAGAGATACACCAATTGATGCACAAACTAAATGTCAATCTGCCCCGAAGAAAAGTCAGACAAATGTTTCAGGTATATTTTCACAATTGGATTGGCCTTATGTAAAATACACGTTGGAGGTTATCGATATACTGAGGTATTTCAAAAGGCTATTTTGCCTCGTTGGAAGCTAATATTACTACTCTGTATTGTTTTGTTTTTCTTTGAAGACAGAGGCATTTTATTTCATCAAGGAAAACTTCCTAAACTTAACATGCATCCACAGTTTCGCTTCCTAAAGTGCTTTGTTGTTGTTGTTGCCATTTTCAGAGAGTAATTCTAAGCATTTAACCTGATACTTAAATAATGGGGTAAATGGGATCAAGTCACTTGGAGAGGATGATAAGATCTCATCTACCAACCTCATGGTCTGTTGTGAGGATCAGAATAAAGACCGAGTAACATGACAAAATAGCACGTGTCGAAATCCTCAAGAGCCCTCTATTTTGTTACAGAGGAGTTTAAGATTTAGAATCCTTAAGGCTTAGAAGTGCTGTATCACTTCTACCATTTAGGGAGCCCTCCGGAAGTTCACTCCAACTGCTTGTTGGTGTTAGATGAGATGCTCTTTCCCTGTTGGTAAGTTCTGGAGGAAAATCCATGGGCCCAAACTTATTCTGTGGCCCCCAGCTGGGATTGTACTCAGTCTTCCACCTAAGGTGCAAAAGTGAGTTCTGTTAAGTTAAAGTTGGTGCAAAGACATGTTAGATTATTAGTAATTAGTAGACTACTAATTCAGGAAATGCTCTTATTTGGAGATAAGTCATATGTATAATCCATGTTTTGCAGTGATTTTCTAAGTGACTAGGTAGGTGATATTTTTAATATGTAAAAAAGTGTTATATTTTATGATGTTTAATGTTTTGTGCTTCCTTTGTTTTCTAACCTCGTGTTATCAGAGATGGTAAGGGCAGAAACAGCATGAGGGGTGAGTTGCAACAATGAATGGAAGATGGAGGATGGCTTCGATCTGTGACCTCTTACGGTCACAGGTCCTGTGGTCTTGTCCTTGGAAGCTGGAGATGGTTTGCACTGGGGGAACTGGGTCCCATTGCACTGAAGAGAATGGAAAGAAGAGGAAGGAATGAGATAGTCTATAAAAGGAACCAGAGATGGAATGAGGGACTTTGTAGGGGAAATGAGTTGTCACAGAGTGAATTGTTTTTAAGCTATATGGAAAGGTTTGCCATGTTCTTGGCATTCCCTGTGACACCTTACTTTTGTTCTATTTTGAGTCCCACCTCCCCATGCATTCCTTTCCATAGGAGATATTCATAGTACTGGAGAGATAGTTCTGATTAAATCAGAGAGGCCACGCTTAAATAGGAGGGCAAAATCTATACCTACAAAAATAATGATTTGGGGGGTAATTTTTGGAAATAAGATAGAGAAGTAACATAAGATATTAAACTATTTTTACTTCTATGTTTTTTCCTCCTTCAGACACATTTTATCTCTAATACACTGAGTATTTTAGAGGGTAAACCGGGAAATATTTATGTCAAAAGTCTTGTAAGTTCAAAGTTAATACTTTAGAGAAGTTTTAAGAAAACAGTAAGGTCTCTTTTTATGACCTTGGATTTAAAGACTGAAAGACTTCTCAAGCCGGCAGTGACTAGAGAAGCAGCTGGGCTTCTATTGTATGTAGAATATTTCTATCATAGGTCTTGCATGTAGCAGAGTTCTGTGAGTGCTCAGGGTGGAGTGATGGAAACAAAGATCTTAGTATTATTTTAAGGAACTTTTTTTTTTTACTGAATTGCTGGTAAAGACATTAAAGCCTTCCTGGAATTTTCTTTGCCTTTTTGTTACAGTGCAAGATTCAGCTGGTTTTTTTAAAAAATAGTCTTTTAAGGTATGGATAGCTTCTTTTGAAGTCTTTGATGCTATTGCTTAAACCTTACAGTTTTACTGTTCTTAATGGTTTAGGCATTTCCAAGGAAGTTTTGAAAAATGTATCATCGCTCTATCCAGGTCTAGATATTTTGAAACAAAGTTATGGCAGAAATATGAACATTAGACCTACTTTCTTTGGATGCAAAGACTCTACAACCAAGAGCCTCAAACACCAAAAATGTTGGTATTCTGTAGACCAATCTGTCTCTGCCTTTAAAATGACAGAAAGCAACAGCATCACAGAGAAACAGTGTATGATTTAAATATTGGTCTAAGTGTTTGCTCATAATTGACCGAAAGTTAGCAAAGTTTAAAAAAGTATATTTTTATACACATTTTGACTTTCAAAACTGTATTTAAAACCACATACCAGCTGACTATATGTCACAACATCTATGAATTTCAAAATGCCATTCAGTCCCTGTCAGTTTTTGCTCAGCTACAACTGTGTTCACTTAAAATAAAGGAGACCATGTAAATGGATGGGTTTTTCATTATATATCCCCAACAGTTTTATGGTTTTATGACAAATTCAGCCAATCCGAAGGCAGGTACGTGACGAAAGATCCTTCCTCAATAATTACTAGGAACAAATAATTTCAACTAGTGATCAGTCCAGATGGATTTTTCAGGCTTTTATGGAGGAAAAGGTACCAATGATGCTGATGGCTGTAAGAGCAATAAGCTACCTATGCAGAATTAAGAGAGATTCTATTATAGGTAAAAATTACATTTGATTGAATCGCAGTTCAGAAGCTGATGAGAGACTAGAATTTTCATCATGTATTAAATGTATTTTCTCTCTTTTGTTCTTGATTAGTCTTATCCAAAATTTCTTTTATTAGTTTTGTCAAAAGACCAGCTTTGGGTTTAATTGCTCACCTTTGATGTTATATCTACTTGTTTTCTATTTCATTGCTTTCTGCTTTTGCTTATAATTTATTTCCTTCTATTTTCTTTAGCTTAACTTTTTTCTAGCTTTTGGAGTTGAATTATTAGCTCCTCTGATTTTAATCTACATTGCTTATACATTGAAAACTTCAAGTTTCCTTCTAACTACTGCATCACACAAGTTGTAACACGTGGTACATGCATTTACTTCTGTACATTTCATTTCTTATTTAGAAATGTGTTTTTTCCATACACAGTTTTTTTTAAGCTTTGTTTGTTGCTTTATAAATTTACTGTGATCAGAGAAATTAGTTCTTATAAGGTTGATTCTTTATAATTTGAAACTTTTTTGTGGCCTAATATATAGTCAGTTTTTAAATTGATCCATGTGTGCTTGAAAAGAACTTATTTACCATTTGTGAAATGTGTATTAGCCTTTTTTATAGTAAATATTATTTCCGGCTACTGAATTTCCTATTTCAAACTCTCACACTGCCTTGTTATTTTCTATGCCTCTTTCAGGAAGCTGATACAGATGAGAATCAGGGAACTTTGACATTTGAAGAGTTCTGTGTTTTTTACAAAATGATGTCATTGAGACGGGACCTTTATTTGTTGCTTTTGAGCTACAGTGACAAGAAAGATCACCTAACTGTGGAAGAACTGGCTCAGTTTTTGAAGGTGGAGCAAAAGGTATCATTAGACTGTTTAACTGAATGTTTACTTAAAAATACTTGTGAAAGATATATGAGTTTTTCTTGAGGTTGGGTGTAGGTATACTTTAAATTTAGAATAGAGGGGTAAATATCACAGTTCCACAAAAATCTTATCTATGAGTTATTTAAAATGTGTTTCCAGCATCTTTAAAGAGGGTGTGACAAATTGAACACTTATACAATTTTTAACCTTAAATATGCATATTTTTCCACAGAGTAGTGACAGTTAACTCATGTGTTTCCTTTCAGATACCATGGTAATGTTTTCTTTATAGTAATAACATAGCTAGACATTTATTAACTATGACATAATTCTTAACTAGCAGTATAGTAATTCATTGGTAAATATCTTCCTTCATACCTTGCCCTGTGCATCTCTTCCATTTTGGCTGAGCTGTATACTTTATAATTAATGAGTAATAGTAAGTAAAGCACTTTTCTGAATTCTGTGAGTCATTCTAGCGAATCTTGGAAACTGAGTTGCGGGAATTGACAAAGACTTTCTCCTCAATGAAACAAACTCTAAGCAGGCTCTTTTGAGCCAGTTTTTCGAAGGTTCCATCCTTTGGCCTTGTCCTTAAGAGTCCAGCTATAGCAAGAATCCTAAGTCAGTTTAACCAGAATCTCCATCCTCGATAACTAATCGCCCTCAATATCTGATAAAATTCCTCGCCTATCACTATTCCCTGGGTGATATTTGATCAGCCTGGCCTGCATTTCAGGAAGAATCCTGTTAGGTTGGGTTAGCCAGAATCCCCTCTTATGCCTCCACTGACCCCTACCTTGCTCCTGGGCTATAAATCCCCACTTGTATTAGCAAATAAGCCAGTTCTATACTGAGCTCTCTTTTTCCGTTTTGCAACAGTTACTGATTAAAATCTATTTTTACTGTTTTAAGTAATGTCCAGAACTCCGAAATTTGTAGTAGGCCAGGCAGAAGTGGGGGTAGCCTGAGACCTCATCTGCGGCATCTGAAGCAGGGTTAGCCTGTGGGACTGAGCCCTGCAGGGTCTAATGCTGACTCCAGATGGTAAGCGTCATGACTGAATTGCATTGCTGGATACCCAGCTAGTGTCGGAGAGTCAGAGTTGGTGGTGTCAGAGAAAAGACACTAGACCTGGTAATATTTTACTTTATCCCGTTACCACAATCACATACATTTTAGGAATTACAGATCCAGATTTTATACATTTTGTTGTTGCTTTAAGGATTAAGCCAGATAGTGTTAGCAAAATGTTTTATCAAAATCAGTTATTTTAGTTTGATAATTTGGCAAAGGCAGAGATTCTCCACTAACAAAGTTAGCTGTTAAGGCAGGCAGAAAATGGGAATGGGGTAATAGAAGAATTATCTTCCCCAGAGAACATGCCCTTTCCAAATCATTATTCCCTGTTTCCTGCAATTATAACTACTCCTGCATTGTCATCAGAAGAACTCTTCACAGTATAGTGGAAAGAACCTTAGACCAGGAGTACAGAAAATCTGCATTTCATATCCTGCAAGCTTTATCAGTTGGAGAATCTTGGGCAGGCCAATCAGTATTGTTTCTGAGCCTTGGTTTCCTGATCTGTACAAAGGGGAGCTGATACCTACCTTTCTTATCTCACAATGTCAGATTGAAAATTGATTGGGATGATGAATGTGAAAGCCCTTTGACAGAGATATTCAGAAGCACAGCAGTGTGAGAAATTAAAATGTTCAAAGAAAGCGACTTCAAATTCATTTGTGCTAGTGGAATTTACCCAATCCATTTGAATAGCAATAGCGGATGTCATTTGCTAAGGGGCATATGTTTCTTCCCTCCTTTTGTTATATTGACATTCAACCAGTAAAGTTTAGTTGGGGAAAACAGAAGCCAGTGTTCTGTGACACCTGCTCCTGGCAAATGATTACGCGTTTCCAGTTTAATTTTCTAAACTAGCTTGAAGCTACATATGGGTATAACATGAAAGAAATTTTTTAAAATTATCATATATCAAGAGGCATAAACCAGAAAGGAAAATATTAATGTCCTGAAACTTTGTATGTGGTCCAATATATCAAACATCATAAAATGAATGTCAAGTGCAAACTTGGAAAATATTTATAATATACAAAAGAGAGAAATAGTGAATTTCCTTAATATGGAAAGTACTTCCACAGACAATTGAGGGAAAAGATGACTACCCAATAGGAGAATGTGTAAAACATTTGAAACATATAAAAAAAATTGCACAATGTCAATGATCTATTAAAAATGTTCATCCTTCACTAGTAATTTAAACATGTGAAATAAAACCAAGACTTCTTGAATTTTACTTTTTATTTTAATATGCTTCTGCATTATTTCCATTAAAAAATTTTTTTTAATTGGAGTATAGTTGATTTACAATGTTAAGAGACCATTTATCACCCATCAAATTAGTAAAGATTAAAAAAATATACTACCAAACATGGTGTCCATTTCTTATATTTCTGGTGAAGCTGTGGAATGGTACAATCTTTCTATGGGCAGTTTTATCATTAAATTGTATATAATATATAAAATTTTTACCAATCCATTTTGTATCTAGTAGTTCATCCTAAGGAAATAATTGTGTATAGAAAAAAAAGTTATAAAGTTGTGCATTTCAGCATTCTTTAAAACAGCGAAAAATTGGACATGATCTAAAAGTGCAGCAGGAGAGTCATTAGTCAAGAGTTTTGTGGGGTTTTGAGTTTCAAAATGGGATTTTCACAGTGGAACGAATCTGAGGCAATTTGATGATCCATATGGCAGTAATTCATTCGTTTCTGATGGTGTAAGATTGGTGTAGACATCAGAGTATTCAGATTTTACAGATTTACTGAGTTGTGAAATGAAATATCACTGCCGGCCACATATGCTGTCCGGGATTATGGGAGTTCAAATATTGGCCTGTGAGTCAGATTTTTATTCCACTGAAGCTCTTTGCAAAATGAATTTATGCCTTTGACAGGTCCAATTGCTGTTTGATTAGGACTTCCATCTTTAAAATATGATGTGCTAAGGTAAATTCTTACTGTCTTTTATATCTGTGAAGAAGTGCCAGTTAAGGAAGAAGCCAGTTGGCTGAGGTTTCTCTTCCGTTGCTTCCTTGCATCCACAGATCAAGATCACAGATGTCCACTAGTCTGTGATTCCAGAGTACGTGGGTTGGTTGAGGCTCTTTGTTTCATTTTTTTCCCCTGTTTGCCAAAAAGCAACCTTCATCTCTTCCAGAGTTCCTATCCATTTTTTGGCACTGGCGCTGAATGTGTTTTGAGTTCAATTCTTTTCAGAGTTTTGGTTCAGGAGTGAGAAATTGATTTCATTCCCCCCACTCTCCTTGACAACCTTTCTTAGAAAGCCTCTACCTCCTTTTTATCTTTTTGTTTCTCATGGATTGAAGAGTGAGGAAGAGAAGGCAGGAATATTGAAGAGCCCTTATAGTTTTCAAACCCTTCTAGCTGTTAACCAAGAGCAAAAGCTACTTCCATAGATAAGTCAAAAGCAGATTTCTATTTATGTAGTGTTTTTATCTGAAATATGCATGTGGATGGTTAATTCCAGGGCAGTTATCAGAACTTTTCTGATCCCATGCTAGAGCGCCCTCTTCTTGCTGAACTTTATGACATAGACCTATACATTATCCCTTTGTGGTGGTTCTAACAGTTGCTCATTTTGCTTTTTTATTCTTCCTGCTGAAATATTCCCTTGATTCTTCTGATCCAATTATAGGTGTCATTTGTTCCCTCTCCCTTCACTACCCTTTACTGAATCCAGACTGGTTTGGTGAGAGTCGTGGTCATTCTAATCTTACCTCTCTTGTGAGAAATAATTATAAATTCTTCTTTGCTATAACTACCCCTTTCTGGTGCTAGTGTACCTTTATCTTTTTTTGTTTTTTAAAGCATTCTCCTCATCATAAAAGCAGTTCTTTAAGACGCTTTCCTGAATTTGTTTCATTTTTCTTAATTATTCACAGTTAAAGCAGTGAGAGACTGTTCAGAGTAATTATGTCATGTAATATTTTTTCTCCCTTGAATATAGTTCACAAATGACATTTTTCTGTGAAATAGTCATGTACTTAAATGCTTTGAAATTTGTGGATTAATTTTTGGATGAGTGAGAGTAGCCATTTTGGGGAGATAAATAACTATCATGGTTGTCTTATTCAGCTGGAAACTGAATGACTATTCATTTAGAGATGTTTCTTTACTCCCTGCTGAAATTACCCAAAAATACAGTAAAAAGACCTCTCCCCCCTGTAAATCCACAAGGACAAAGAGAATGGGAGAGGAAACAGAAACAACAAAATCTTAAAACTTGTCTGATCCAAAGGAGACCCCAGAGCACTGAAACTCAAGCCCACGGAGCAGGAAACCACGAAGCATGTTCATTTGCACGGAAGAACCCAAGAAAGATCAAAAATGAAATTTACACGATACTCTGAAAACAGAAGAGCAGGGGTTGAAAACACAAGCACTGGTTGGAAGTCTGATCCAGATGTAGTTAGGGCTCCAGATTCTCTCCCCTACCTCTTGCAGCAGGACAGCTGTCCCTTCTCCACCCTGGCATAAAACTGAAAATAAGAGCTGGAGGGGGATGGACCAGAAGAATCTGGACTGAGGCATACCAGGCACACCTGAGTGTGGGCACTGAAATATGGGGAGCGTGGCAGATGGTTTATAAAGATGGCTACAGTAGCTCCCACATCCCTGTATGTGTGTGGCTTTGCAGCGTGACATTGCCTCTCCTCCCATCAAGAAGTTGAGTCTGTTTTTCTGTCCCTTGAATCTGGGCTGGCTTTGTGACCTGGTTTGACTAATGGATTGTAGCAGACTAGATGTACAAGGAACGTAGGCTTCAGGGAGCCTTGGCAGTTCCACTCTTGCCCTGTTGGGGCTGTGAGACTATCATGTGAGGAAGCCAGGTAGTTTCTCTGAGGAGGAGAGATGATGTGAAGAGGCCCAGCCAGCAGCCAGCACCAGCCACAGTCATGTTGGTGAGGCCATTTTGGACCATCTGACTGTAGTCACCTGACTAGATGCCTGCAGTCACATGAGTAACCCCTAGGTGAAAACACAATAACCATATGGCTGGACTCAGTCCCACTTACCATCCTACGCAATTGTGAACAAGTATTGATAAGTGCTGGTGGTTTTAAGTTTCTAAGTTTTGGGAGGTTTGTTTCACAAAAATAGATATGAATACAAAGATTAAGTGAACATTTATGCATTGAAGTGTGAGAGCCATAACCCTCTTCCAAGGTTCAGATCCCAGGTTTATCCCTTACAAGTAGGACATTGGAAAATTTTCCTTGGAGGCATATTACAGACTATAGTGGGTTGAATAGTAGCCTGAAAAGATATGTCCAAGTCCTAACTCCCAGTATCCGTAAATGTGACCTTATTTGGAAGCAGGGTCTTTGTAGATGTACTTAAGGATGTTAAGATGAAATTATCCTACATTTTGTGTGGACCCTAAATCCAATGATGCGTGTTCTTATAAGCAACAGAAAAGAGGACATAGACACACAGAGGGAAGGTGGCTGTGTGAAGATGGAAGCAGAGATTGTAGTTATGAAGCTCCAAGCCAAGGAATGCCAAGATTTGCCAGCAGCCATCAGAAGCAAGGGGAGAGGTATGGAATAGATTCTCCGTCCAAGTCTCCAGAGGGAATCATCCCTTTTAACAGCTTGATTTTGGACTTCTGTCCTCCAGGACTGAGAGAGAATAAGTTTCTGTTGTTTTCAGCCCTGAGTTTGTGGTACTTTATTATAGCAGCCCTAGGAAACTAACACACCAACCCAAGGAAGA
This sequence comes from Delphinapterus leucas, assembly GCF_059928025.1. Taxonomy (NCBI): domain Eukaryota; kingdom Metazoa; phylum Chordata; class Mammalia; order Artiodactyla; family Monodontidae; genus Delphinapterus; species Delphinapterus leucas. The sequence goes on from NC_143132.1 coordinate 108,809,682, forward strand.
AAAATCCCTAAAGATATTTACATCAGAAATTTCCTGAGTCCAGCCAGAGAATTCTACAGTGAAGCCCACTAGTCAGTAAGCTCTGCTCATGAATACAGAGCTTCCAGCCAATTTTTTCTTGCCTTAGTTTGAAATAGGTTTTTAAATAGTCAATTTAAAAAATGGGTTTTAAATAACCAAGGCTTACCACGTTTGAGGAAATTCTTTGCTATAAAAAAGAGACAAAGGCAAACAAATAGAATCAAGAAACTTGGAGGAAATAGAGGCAATGCAGGGATAAGGAAACTTTAAAAACTGACATTAATACAGCAGAGCGATTAAAAAAATTTCAGCCATGAAGCAAGAGAAAGATGCTATGAGAAAAGAAGATTCAGAGGAAGAAGAGAGCAGAGAACTAAATTCATTAGTTGGCTTAGAAGATAAAGTTGAGAAAATTGTCCCCAAAGGAGAACAAACAGGAAGGAAATGGAAAAAACATAATGACATTAGTAGATCGATCCTGAAGGTCCGCTATCTGAATAACAGGAGTTACAGAAAAAGATAAGAAAAAATAGAAGGGAGGATATTATCAAATAAGTAATACAAAAAATGATTAGAGCCCAAAGGAGGAATGTCTAAATTGGTAGGGTCCACTGAGTGCCAAACACAGTGAATGTAGAAAAGATCCACGCAGAGACAAATCAAAGTGAGATTTTGCAATGCCAAGGATAAAATGAAACCCTAAAGACTTGCAGAAAGGGGGGGGGGAAAGCCTTATCAAATTAATGAACAAAGATAGGTCCTGTAAAAAGGATTGGAATCAGAATGGCATCAGACTTCTCAACAGCAACTCTGGAAGCCAAAAAGCATGAAGCAATGATTTCCGACCTAGAACTTTCTACCTGGTCAATTTGTCAACCAAATGTGGGCACAGAATAAAAAACACACACAAAAATATGTGCAAGAAATAAATAATTTACCTCTCAAGTGCTCTTTGATAAGAGTGACAGAATGAAATTGGGACAAAAAACTGAGTGAAATTTTAGAACTTAACCAGCCTGGAAAAAGGAGGATTTTTATAGTGGAAGAAATGGAATTCATGGATTCCCTCTTGCCTTTGATGTGGAAAATTATACCAAGAGACCATTAGAGTCATTGGGAAGAATTTGTGATAGGGACATTACAAATTAAATGAATGGATGGGAATTCCAGCAGTTAAATCAGAAGAAAATTCTATAAGAATAGAAACACAATCAGATTATACAATAGACCTAATGTTAACATTTGCGTATTCAGGACAATTTACACACTGAATTGTAGTTTAATAAAAGTTAAGATATAACTGTATTGGGAGGATTGATAGAGGGCGAAAGTTAGTTTTGCTGGCCCAGAAGAGTTGTCTTTATTTAAAAACAATAAAAAGTTAAGAGATAATATTTAAAGTGTATGAAATATAAAATAACATCATTAACATAATAATTAGGAGTATAAAGACTCATTCCACAAGAAATATCTAGAGATGTTGGCATTATTACCTCTGGACAGTGGCTCTGCGTATAAAGGGGGAATTCTGCTTTTAGTCATAAGCGTCTCTGTTTTGACTGACTTAATTATGGATATGTTACTTCAGTAAAAATAAATGGAAAAGAGTTTAGGAACCTTAAAATTCTTTGCAAATTATATTATGATTTTGTGTTTCGTGTGTTTTGGGAGTCATTCCAATCTGGAATCATCAAAGAGGTCAAATTATGATAACTGATTTGAAAGTTGCAAAAATTTCAAAAGTTAAGATCCAGGAGTTTCAGCTATACTGAAAAAAAAAATCACTTTTAAAAGTAAGTATTTCAATTTCTTAGTAGAAATAAAGAAAACACCCAGACAGTAGATACAAGGTAAAAGAAAAAGCTTTGGAGTTGAATTGAGAAGGTTGAAATTTGAACTTTGGTGCTGCCTTTTAATGATTTTATGACTTTGGTTGTGATAACCACTCTCAGTGTCAGTTTTCCTACCTACAGGATGGGGATAAAGATACTAAGTTTACAAGAACTGTTTAAGATTATGGATGTAAAAACTTTTTATAAACTGCATAACATTGACTACATTATATAAACGTAATCAAGTTTTCCTCAAGTTCTTCTTTTAGCACAAATTGCTCTGTATAGAAAAAACAATCACTAGTATTAAGAGACAGTTAGTGGCTCAGATATTGATAGCAAACAAGACTTTCAAGTAAACTCCATGGGAAACAGGGAGAAAATGTTTCTATTTCATCTTATCAGCCATGTCAAATAGAAAGCAAAACAAGGGGAAAAAGAACAATAAAGAGCTAAACTAAACTATGTTAAACCTTCATTCATGCAGTAAAATCCCAATGTAACTTTCAAGGTGAGGTCCGAAAAAGTCAATTGTGTAAAATGCAAGATTTTGCTCTTGGGAAGTTAATTAAATGAAAGCAGGGATGGAGGAAGGATGAGAGCAGATTGACTTACATTTCAATTCTCATTGTTATGAGGTTTTAACGTATTTCACTGAGTTAATCCTTAATACTTGAATTTTGGATTAGCTCCCATTAATTCTTACATGGTGCCCAGGAAATTTTGGGCTTCCTAGAATGCCTACTGATATTTTCATCAATTTAATGAATACTTTTCAAATATGATGATTTTTGTTAACACATTCTGCTTTGTATTTTGAGCTAGTAACATGTTCTCATCGGCAATTAGCTCCATCCCAGGATGCCGGGGGTTTTTCTTGTTTGTTTGCTTGAATTTTTTTAGATCTCATTGTCTCCTGGTAGACTACCTGAGTCTAGTGCAAGTCCCCAACATCTCTGAACAAATGACCTCGTAAACCAAATAATTGCAATGTGAATTCAGTCTTCCAATGGCACATACAATTTTTATCAATTTGTTTCTATTTTGTGAGAAATTATTTATCTTTTAGACTGCACGTGATAAGCCTCTCTAGCTTATAGCAGACAAATTAATGAGCTGCTTAAAGCCAGACTTGGTCAGTTGACTTCCTCGCAGGTAGCATCGTTTCATTTATTTATGGTATTTTCGGGTGGTGTCTGGTAATGTAGGCCTCTGCATGGAGTAAAGGTTATAAAATTTACTCAAAGAATGTGTTAGCCATTATGCAGCTAGTTTTAGGGGGAAAAAAGCATTCTGTGCTCTTTCAAACATGCAAAAAATGGTTGCATAACAGAGCTTTTTTTCCCCCTGCAATAAGTTAAATGCTATTAAATAGACAGTTTGAATTAGATTTCACTAAAGCATAGGTATTGAACCTAAGAGATAATGGAATTTTTGAGAATATCATTGAAATATAAAACACTGGCTCCCAAGTTAGCTTCCTCTATCATTATTCATTAGTATATTTATTTATTGATTGACTGATCTTTTTTTATTAAAATTTTTTTTTAATACAGCAGGTTCTTACTGTCTATTTTATACACATCAGTGTGTACATGTCAATCCCAATCTCCCAATTCATCCCACCACCCCACTCCCACCCCCACTTTCCCCCCTTGGTGTCCATACATTTTTTCTACATCTGTGTCTCTATTTCTGCCTTTTCATCTGTACAATTTTTCTAGGTTCCACATATATGCATTAATATACGATATTTGTTTTTCTCTTTCTGACTTACTTCACTCTGTATGACAGTCTCTAGGTCCATCCACATCTCGACAAATGACCCAGTTTCATTCCTTTTTATGGCTGAGTAACATTCCATTGTACATATGTACCACATCTTCTTTATCCATCCGTCTGTCGATGGGCATTTAAGTTGCTTCCATGACCTGGCTATTGTAAATAGTGCTGCAATGAACATTTTGGTACATGACTCTTTTTGAATTATGGTTTTCTCAGGGTATATGCCCAGTAGTGGGATTGCTGGGTCATATGGTAGTTCTATTTTTAGTTTTTTAAGGAACCTCCATACTGTTCTCCACAGTGTCTGTATCAATTTACATTTCCACCAACAGTGCAAGAGTGTTCCCTTTTCTCCACACCCACTCCACACTTGTTGTTTGTAGATTTTCTGATGATGCCAATTCTATTGTTTTAAATTAATTTATTTAATTTTTATTTATTTATTATTTTTGGCTGGGTTGGGTCTTCGTTGCTGCATGCGGGCTTTCTCTAGTTGCAGGGAGCAGGGGCTACTCTTCGTTGCGATGTGTGGGCTTCTCATTGCAGTGGCTTCTCTTGTTGCAGAGCACGGGCTCTAGGTGCGTGGGCTTCAGTAGTTGTGGCTCGTGGGCTTCAGGAGTTGTGGCTTGTGGGCTCTAGAGCACAGGCTCAGTAGTTGTGGTGCACGGGCTTAGTTACTCCACGGCATGTGGGGTCTTCCCGGACCAGGGCTCAAACCCGTGTCCTCTGCATTGGCAGGCAGATTCTTAACCACTGCGCCACCAGGGAAGCCCGATGATGCCCATTCTGACTGGTGTGAGGTGATACCTCATTGTAGTTTTGATTTGCATTTCTCTAATAATTAGTGATGTTGAGCAGCTTTTCATGTGCCTCTTGGCCATCTATATGTCTTTGGAGAAATGTCTATTTAGGTCTTCTGCCCATTTTTGGATTGGATTGTTTGTTTTTTTAATATTGAACTGCATGAGCTGTTTATATATTTTGGAGATTAATCCTTTGTCCATTGATTAGTTTGCAAATGTTTTCTCCCATTCTGAGGGTTGTCTTTTCATCTTGTTTATAGTTTCCTTTGCTGTGCAAAAGCTTTTAAGTTTCACTCAGTCTCATTTGTTTATTTTTGTTTTTATTTCCATTTCTCTAGGAGGTGGATCAAAAAAATGTTGCTGTGATTTATGTCAAAGAGTGTTCTTCCTATGTTTTACTGTAAAAGTTTTATAGTGTCCAGTCTTACATTTAGGTCTTTAATCCATTTTGAGTTTATTTTTGTGTATGGTGTTAGGGTGTGTTGTAATTTCATACTTGTACATGTAGCTGTCCAGTTTTCCCAGCACCACTTATTGAAGAGACTGTCTTTTCTCCATTGTATATCCTTGCCTCCTTTGTCATAGATTAGTTGTCCATATGTGTGTGGGTTTATCTCTGGGCTTTCTATCCTGTTCCACTGATATATATTTCTGTTTTTGTGCCAGTACCACATTGTCTTGATTACTGTAGCTTTGTACCATATTGTAGTATAGTCTGAAGTCAGGGAGTCTCATTCCTCTAGCTCCGTTTTTTTCCCACAAGATTGCTTTGGCTATTTGGGGTCCTTTGTATCTTCATACAAATTTTAAGATTTTTTGTTCCAGTTCTGTAAAAAATGCCATTAGTAATTTGATAGGGATTGCATTGAATCTGTAGATTGCTTTGGGTAGTATAGTCATTTTCACAATATTGATTCTTCCAATCCAAGAACGTGGTATATCTCTCCATCTGTTTGTGTCATCTTTAATTTCTTTCATCAGTGTCTTATAGTTTTCTGCATATAGGTCTTTTACCTCCTTAGGTAGGTTTATTCCTAGGTATTTTATTCTTTTTGTTGCAGTGGTGAATGGGATTGTTTCCTTAATTTCTCTTTCTGATCTTTCGTTGTTAGTGTATAGGAATGCAAGAGACTTCTGTGCATTGATTTTGTATCCTGCAACTTACCAAATTCATTGATTAGCTCTAGTAGTTTTCTGCTGGCATCTTCAGGATTTTCTATGTATAGTATCATGTCATCTGCAAACAGTGACAATTTTACTTCTTCTTTTCCAATTTGTATTCCTTTTATTTCTTTTTCTTCTCTGACTGCTGTGGCTAGGACTTCCAAAACTATGTTGAATAAAAGTGGTAAGAGTGGACATCCTTGTCTTGTTCCTGATCTTAGAGGAAATGCTTTCATTTTTTCACCATTGAGATTGGTGTTTGCTGTGGGTTTGTTGGATATGGCCTTTATTATGTTGAGGTAGGTTCCCTCTCTGCCCACTTTCTGGAGAGTTTTTATCAGAAATCGGTGTTGAATATTGTCAGAAGATTTTCCTGTGTCTATTGAGATGATCATATGGTTTTTATTCTTCAACTTATTAATATAGTGTATCGCATTGGTTGATTTGCATATACTGAAGAATCCTTGCATTGCTGGGATAAATCCCACTTGATCATGGTATATGATCCTTTTAACATGTTGTTGGGCTCTGTTTGCTAGTATTTTGTTGAAGATTTTTGCATCTATTCATCAGTGATATTGGTTTATAATTTTCTTTATTTGTGGTATCTTTGTCTGGTTTTGGTATCTTTGTCTGGTTTTAGTGATGGTGGCCTCATAGAATGAGTTTGGGAGTGTTCCTTCCTCTGCAATTTTTTGGAAGAGTTTGAGAAGGATGGGTGTTAGCTCTTCTCTAAATGTTTGATAGAATTCCCCTGTGAAGCCGTCTGGTCCTGGGCCTTTGTTTGTTGGAAGATTTTTTTTTTTTTTTTTTTGCGGTATGTGGGCCTCTCAGTGTTGTGGCCTCTCCCGTTGTGGAGCATAGGCTCCGGATACGCTGGCTCAGCGGCCATGGCTCACGGGCCCAGCCACTCCGTGGCATGTGGGATCTTCCCGGACCGGAGCACAAACCCGTGGCCCCAGCATCAATAGGTGACTCTCAACCACTGCGCCACCAGGGAAGCCTTGTTGGAAGATTTTTAATCACAGTTCCAATTTCATTACTTGTGACTGGATTGTTCATATTTTCTGTTTCTTCCTGGTTCAGTCTTGGAAGGTTATATACCTTTCTAAGAATTTGTGCATTTCTTCCAGGTTGTCCATTTTATTGGCATAGAGCTGCTTGTAGTAGTCTCTTATGATGCTTTGTGTTTCTCTGGTGTCCACTGTAACTTCTCCTTTTCATTTCTAATTTTATTGATTTGAGTCCTCTCCCTCATTTTTTTGATGAGTCTGGCTAAAGGTTTATCAATTTTGTTTATCTTCTGAAAGAACCAGCTTTTAGTTTTATTGATCTTTGCAATGTTTTTCTTTTTTCTATTTCATTTATTTCTGCAATGATATTTATGATTTCTTCTACTAACTTTCGGTTTTGTTTGTTGTTTCTCTGGTTTCTTTAGGTGTAAGTTTAGATTGTTTATTTGAGATTTTTCTTGTTTCTTGAGGTAGGAATGTATTGCTATAAACTTCCCTCTTAGCACTGCTTTTTCTGCATCCCATAGGTTTTAGATCGTCATGTTCTCATTGTAATTTGTCTCTAGGTACTTTTTGATTTCCTCTGATTTCTTCAGTGATCTCTTGGTCATTTAGTAATGTATTGTTTATCCTCCATGTGTTTGTATTTTTTCCTTTTTATTTTTTTTCCTTGTAATTGATTTCTAATCTCATAGTGTTGTCGTCAAAAAGGATGCTTGGTGTGATTTCAGTTTTCTTAAATTTACTGAGGCTTGATTTATGATCCAAGATGTGATATATCCTGAAGAATGTTCCATGTGCACTTGAGAAGAAAGTGTAATCTGCTGTTTTCAGATGGAATGTGCTATAAATATCAATTAAATCTATCTGGTCTCTTGTGTCATTTAAAGCTTGTGTTTCCTTATTAATTTTCTGTCTGGATGATCTGTCCATTGGTGTAGGTGAGGTGTTAAAGCCCCCCACTATTATTCTGTTACTGTCGATTTCCTCTTTTATAGCTGTTAGCATTTGCATTATGTATTGAGGTGCTCCTATGTTGGGTGCATATATATTTATAATTGTTATACCTTCTTCTTGGACTGATCCCTTGATCATTATGTAGTGTCCTTCCTGTCTCTTGCAGCATTTTTTATTTTCAAGTCTATTTTATCTGTTATGAGTATTGCTACTCCAGCTTCCTTTTGATTTCCATTTGCATGGAATATCTTTTTCCATCCCCTCACTTTCAGTCTGTGTGTGTCCCTAGGTCTGAAGTGGGTCTCTTGTAGACAGCATATATATGGGTCTTGCTTTTGTATCCATTCAGCGAGCCTGTGTCTTTTGGTTGGAGCATTTAATCCATTCACATTTCAGGTAATTATTGATATGTATGTTCCTATTACCATTTTCTTAATTGTTTTGGGTTTCTTTTTGTAGGTTCTTTTCTTCTCTTGTGTTTCCCACTTAGAGAAGTTCCTTTAGCATTTGTTGTAGAGCTGGTTTGGTGGTGCTGAATTCTCTTAGCTTTTGCTTGTCTGTAAAACTTTTGATTTCTCCATCAAATCTGAATGAGATCCTTGCCGGGTAGAGTAATCTTGGTTGTAGTTTCTTCCTTTTCATCACTGTAAATATATTGTGCCACTCCCTTCTGGCTTGTAGTTTCTGCTGAGAAATCAGCTCTTAACCTTATGGGAGTTCCCTTTTATGTTATTTGTTGTTTTTTCCTTGTTGCTTTTAATAATTTTTCTTTGTCTTTAATTTTTGTCAGTTTGATTACTATGTGTCTCAGTGTGTTTCTCCTTGGGTTTATCCTGCCTGGGACTCTCTGTGCTTCCTGGACTTGGGTGGCTATTTCCTTTCCCATGCTAGGGAAGTTTTCAAGTATAATCATTTCAAATATTTTCTCTAGGTTCTTTCTCTCTCTCTTCTCCTTCTCAGACCCCTATAATATAAATGTTGGTGCATTTAATGTTGTCCCAGAGGCCTCTTAGGCTGTCTTCATTTCCTTTCGTTCATTTTTCTGTATTGTTTTCCGCGGCAGTGAATTCTTCCATTCTGTCTTCCAGGTCACTTATCCATTTTCTGCCTCAGTTATTCTGCTATTGATTCCTTCTAGAATAAAAAAAAAAAAGTAGAAATACCTTCTATTTTTCATTTCAGTTATTGTATTGTTCATCTCTGTTTGTTCTTTACTTCTTTTAGGTGTTCTTTAATTCTTCTAGGTCTTTGTTAAACATGTCTTGCATCTTTTCGATCTTTGCCTCCATTCTTTTTCCAGTATCCTGGATCATCTTCACTATCATTATTCTGAATTCTTTTTCTGGAAGATTACCTTTCTCCATTTCATTTAGTTGTTTTTCTGGGGTTTTATCTTGTTCCTTCATCTGGTACATAGTCCTCTGCCTTTTCATTTTGTCTGTCTTTTTGTGAATGTGGTTTTCGTTCCACAAGCTGCAAGATTTTAGTTCTTCTTGCTTCTGCTGTCTGCTCTCTGGTGCTTATTAGTATATTTAAATATCATTGTGAGATTTTGGGGCTGAATGAATTTTTGATAAAAATATTGTATCCTTTATTAGTATTAAAGAAATTATTCTCAAAGAGTTTGCTTTTCCCAGTGATACTAAGCAGGAAATGTACATGCAGCAAACTTGAGACTAACTCAGTAATGTTAGCATATACTGCTTTTTTGGTACCATACATTTTTCTTACAAATATTAATCCATTTAATCCCCACAACTACGTTATAAGGTAGCCACAGAGAAGGTGAGTGACTTATTTAAGACCACACTGTTAATAGTATGAGCCAGCTGATTTGAATACAAGAATTCTCACTCCAGAATTCTCACCTACCTTTTTATTTTCTTTTGCTAACCTTTGCGTTCTTGAGTCACCGTGGCCGACTGCTCTCATGAATCGGTTGAAGGATCTGTAGCTATAAACACACAGGTGGATTTACCTAGCATACGCTTCTTTGGTAGAGAGTCATTTTCTTTTTGCATACAATTTATGACTAGCAAACCTCAGTGTTTGTGTAGAAAGCATTACTTTTGCAGATAACTACTAGCTTAAAGTGAATGGATGCTTGGCAATGCATTTGCAGTGATTATTGACTTGGTTTTATTAATCTTGTTGCTTCATAGAAAATATTTGTCTAGTAGTTGAAGAACTGTTTTCACTGATTAAATCTGAAAGATACAAGGAATACTGAGATCATGATCATTTTCCAAAGGTTAAGTAGTTATGACACTAGTAACCTCAAATATGGCTCATTTAACCATTTTGCACTGTATCACGAATGCTTAAAAAAAAATCAGTATGCCCTTTTAGCATAGAGGAACATATCTCATGAAATTGCAGGTACTGTACTATTGTTCTGTTTTGTTTAGATGACGAATGTGACAACAGACTATTGTATTGACGTCATAAGAAAATTTGAAGTTTCTGAAGAAAATAAGGCAAAAAATGTCCTTGGCATAGAAGGTAAAATAACCAATATCCTTAATTTCTCATTTCTCAGTTTAGTTTGCTAAGTTACATTTTAGCAAAATTTTTGGGAAAAGAAATAGGGAGATAACCTTGGAATTACAGATGATTCAAATAAAACCCACGACACACATATTTTCCTACAAAACAGATGCCATGATTTTGCTGTTTCTTTTACTTTTGCAAGGACAGTAGCATTTTCCACTCAAGCAAGTCAACTTGATGCCACTGTGTATGATAGATGCCAAGAAATATTTTGACTTTTCTCAAATGGTTAATTTTTGGAAATAGTTTCAAGCAGATAATCTCATGATGGGAAATTTGGCCCTAAAATAAGTAAACATGTTTTTTTGTTTTCTTTTTTTAAATGTTGGCAACTAATTTGTTTTCCCTAGTTGCTAGCGGTAGAGAGGTTGTAGGGACCACAAATTTTGTTAATATGACTATCTCATTTTATAATTGAAGAAAGTGAGGCTTAAAGAAATTGAGTAATTTGGGACTTCCCTGCTGGTGCAGTGGTTGAGAGTCCGGCTGCCAATGCAGGGGTCATGGGTTGGAGCCCTGGTCTGGGGGATCCCACATGCACTGGAGTGGCTAGGCCCTTGCACCACGGCTACTGAGCCTGTGTGCCACAACTGCTGGGGCCCGTGCGCCTGGAGCCCGTGCTTCACAATGGGAGAGGCTGCCCGCGCACCACAATGAGGAGTGGCCCCCGCTCTCTGCAACTAGAGAGGGCCCGCACCCAGCGATGAGGACCCAATGCAGCCAAAAATAAATGAATGAATGAATAAATTTTTAAAAAAAAGAAAAAAGAAATAAGTAACTTGCCCACAGTTATATATATTAGATTCTGAATATATATTTAGAATCTAGCTCCTATGGTATTATGTATAAATCATATGACATGAATATAGCTACATGTATCTATAAGTCATATGTATTTAAAATATGTAGGGAAAGAAATTTGTAGGCTGCTCTCCAAAAGAGAACAGGTCCCAGGCAGAATAGATAATCTTAATAAAAAAACTACTGGGGCATCCCACTTCCTGCAAGAGCATATGATACCATGGCTTATCTTACCAATTTTGATTGTTGGCCTCCTATTCTCCCAAACAGGCTTAGTGTGGACAAGGGGGTATGATATTGTATGTTTACTTCCAGGGATAGAGGCTAATTAAAACGAAGAGAAATTATTTAATATTTATATAATTAAAAGCTATTTTAAAAACAACCAAAGAAGATAAACTAATTTGGACCTTTCTTTACCAATAAATGAATCTTTTCTTTGGTGGGGCCTTAAAAGATGGAGTTAAACCTGATTTCTAAGTTATGGCCATAAAGATGAGCATGAAGAAATTCTCCAGAGTTTCAGAGGATATTTACCAGTAGTTTTACCACAGGATTCTTGAAGACTTGAAATAATTTACCCTAATAGTCATTCCATGTAGGTACTTGTAGGACATTCACATATCTGTTAATATGTTAATGAATGCCTTTCCTACCCAGGCACTATGTTTTTGAAAAACTGATAGGGTTTTCTACATAATCTTGAAATACTTTTTCACATTTCTCAAATGTGCTAGCCATTAGTAGCATCTTGCCAAACCAGTTTCATAGTCAAATAATCATACCCTGATTTTAAGCTATGCCTAACTTCTGACCTGCTACCTCAGCTATGGCACTGACAATACTATTTTTCAAATCAACTTAATAACCTATCAGGTTGCTGTTGATCAGTATATCACTTAGGATAAATATGGCTTGAACACTGCATGAGCCACCCATTAGGTCACACTGAATAATCATAGCTTGAGTTCAGCAGTTACTGAAGAGCTTTGCAATACGCCCCCTCCCTCCCTCAATCAAAACTCTTAAAAAGTCTGTTTTTCTGTAGGTTATATTTAAACTGCTACTCCCCAAAGCCATATTTCAGTTTTTGACACTGTCTATTTGATCTGAAGCACATCTCTCATTGCCCCGGTATTCCCTGCAAAGGCTGTCCTGAAGGTAAATGAGGTAATCAGTATGAACAAACTTTGATCTCTTTTGCCCTTGTTAGAGTTGGTTAAGTATATATGCTTCAAAGCTATAGTACTTCACTCTCTCTCATTTCCAAAGGCTTCACGAACTTCATGCGTAGTCCTGCTTGTGACATATTTAACCCACTGCACCATGAAGTGTACCAGGACATGGACCAGCCCCTGTGCCACTACTACATCGCTTCCTCCCACAATACATACCTGACCGGGGACCAGCTCCTGTCTCAGTCCAAAGTGGACATGTATGCACGGGTGCTGCAGGAGGGCTGTCGCTGCGTGGAAGGTGCGTGCTTTGAGCGCGAGTGTGTGTGGGCGCACACGTGCTTTAGTCAGGCGCGTCTAGTGTAAATAATGGAGACCTAACAAAATGCACTCATGCTAATCAGAACTATTTTCCCACTCACTGTAAAGTTATTCTTAACTCATAATCCTCTCCGGTTCCTCCTGACACTTCAAACAGGGAGAGAGATGTGTACTAGCATTTGGGAGGCACACCTTCAGGTGCTGAAAAATTGTGATGAATGTGAAAGTTTTTCCTAGAAAGATTTTTTTTTTTTGATTAAACAGTGGTAAAGATGGTTCAGGATAAATATTTATTTTTAAGGTACTTCGTGGTCTATCAATCAGCCAACACTTATTAAATTCCTAGGAGGTTCCTGGGGGTTAGGACACAGATGTAAGACGTGGCTTCTGTCTTTCAGGCGCTCACAGTCATTGGAAGGGGTGGACGGTAAAAATCATAGTATGGTGTGAGAATTCCACCAGTTGAATCAAACGTGGTTGAGAGGTGATACAGAAAGTGAGGGGCGACGTAAAATATGATGAGAAATCAGCCTGGAAGGTAGACTTGGGTCAGCGATAAAGGGTTCTGAGTGCTGCGATAAGGAATTTCAGCTTTAGCTTCGGTAACGAGGGTCCGGTGGATTGTTTTAATACCTAGGGTGATACGGTCAGACTTGTAGTTTAGAGAGATTGCTTGGGCAGCAGTGTAGGAAGATAATTTTTCTTTAAGATGTATGTTTGTGGTGGGGGAAGGGAGGTGAAACTAGAGCAAGGAGAATGGTGGGAAGGCTATTGAAATGATTGAAAGGAAGGATCATAAAAACAGACTAGGTGAGAGAGATGCTTATACAGATATTAAAGAAGTAAACTTACAGGACCTGGTGAGCAAAGTAAAGGATGTAAGGCTTGAGGGGGAGAGCTGGAATGAATGATGCAGCCATCATCTACTGTGGGGACTGAGCATTAATGAGTTCAGCTTTCCATCGGTTGAGTTTATAGTGACTTTGTAATATATACGTGGACATTTTTATTAGTCAATTAAATAACAATATGTGAACTCAACAGAAGGATCCAGAAAAGATAAAGATTCCACAATTCCGAGTTTTCTGTGTGTTAGCGTACAAGATCACTTACAGAGACCTTCGTGTGTAAATGTACATCACAGTGGACAAGATCACTTAGAGGAGTGGCAAAGAGAACAAGGCCTGAGGACTTATGCATTCCAACCTTTCGAAGCAGAAAGAACAAGGGGAACTGACGAAGACAACTAACACAAAGCAGTCACTTGGACCTAAGGGATGAAATGGTCAAAAATGTCCCATGCAATAGAAAAGTAAAATACAGACTAAGTGTCCAGTCTGGTTGCATTTGACAGCTGGGAGGTTATTAGTGTCTTTTGCTATATAGTTTTGGTGGCCTTTCAGTGGGAAGGTCAGGTAGATAATCTGCTGTGAGCTAGTCACTTGGCATTTTTCTGCATTAGGGGAAGACTTGATACAGGGTTGGGGAGGTTTTGAGACTTGGAAGAGGGGGAAATGAGGATTCATTCATTTTGCTTTTAGATGGGGTAGGGGACAAAAAATTTTAAAATGGTTCATGCCTGTTACCCTCTCTTTTCTCAGGATAGTAGGAGAGAACACCATCCACTAAGTGTAGAGTGGGTGGAGGTTGGCTGGGGGATGGGAGGCTTAAAAAGATCAGCAAATAATGAGTAAGGAGTTGACAAGATAAATTGGGGAAGGCCTAGCTAATTTCAAAAACAGTCTTTAACAGAACAGTCTTTTTGTTATACAAAATCTGCATGCTCAGACTGCTCCCCACCCCATTCCCAACAGACTAGGTATAGGAGCAGTGAAGACAGATTCTAGAATTGATCCAAGCCTCTGGATTTCCAGGTCGTATAAAATATCTTCAAGATGTTGGTGAGAGCTCTTTTAAGTGAGTGACAGTAGGTCCATGAACTAGGAAAGGAAATGAAGGGGCCACAAAATGAGGTTAAGAAACTAGAAGACTCAAAGAAACAGGAATACTGAGAATGTCGGCATCACGCATACCGTAAACAAGAACAGAGAATTATTATCACAAGGTGGGATTTTGGATATAGTTGAGGTAATGACTATATGCAGGGCGTGTGGTGGGTGAGCATGATTAGAGTGAAGCAAGGAGCTGTTGTCATTGAGGTCAAGGTTAAGTGATTGGGTAGATTGCCCACATGGACTTTTAAGTCAAAGGATGCTGACAGGGAGATTCAAGGCTAAAAAATTAAAAGATCAAAAATTGGATATTAAAAACTGTAAACCACATACTTAGGTAGAAGAAGAATGCTACGGAAAAGGCACTTGGAAGATGCCAGGAAGGCAGAGATGGATAAAGTGAGGTTTAAAAGTGGAGGGATTTTTAAAAAATGAATGTAGAACAACAGTTGTTTAAAAGTAGCATCCTCATTTTGTGATTTATACAAAAAAAGCATCTGTGGAGAAAGGAAGTAGTATCCTCCCAGGTAAACTGGTTGTTAACCAAGATAAGGAGGTTGAGGAAGAATTCCAGAGAGTCTAATGATGAAATGGGGCTTGTTTACACTGGAATGGAGATTCCACGGAGCAAAGGGGAATTGCTTTTTGGTGGGAGCATACGGGAGTCAGCAGTAGGTAGCAAGTTGTTCTTGGGGTGGTGGAATAGTGTAGGGAGATGAATAAAGCAGTAGGGCAGTGAGATAATACTGGTGAGTAGAGGAACGCTTCTTTGTCAGAGAGTTTCTGGCTTGAAGGATTTCCTGCTACAAAAGTAGCAGACGCAATGTTACAGTCATAGTAGTAGTAATGTTATAAAGGCAAACTGACATATTTTGAAAATGGACAGGTATTAAAAACTGTCTGCATACAGAACCATTAGGACCACTACCAATTTAGCACTCTGGAAGTGCATGATTTAAGACATGGCATTTTTGCAGTAGACGCAGAGCACACCTACTGACAGTAGTGACTGAGAATTGAGCAGCTTAAGCAACTGGATAATGAAGATGCTTATAAAATATAAGCATAAAGGAAAACCTTTCGAGCAACAGAAGGTCTTGAGGTGACATTCTGTTCTCAGCCATTATTCAGCCATTTGCTCACTCAGCACTCAAGCAGTTTTACAAGTCTGTCATGCATAGAGATGCCAGGGCCCACACCCTTATTGGCTTCAGAGTGATGGTTGCCTATCATTTTAAATGGTGACATTTTCTTGGAGGCCAAATATGGAAAATGACTTCTGGTGACTCCATGAAGTGAAAGTCAACTCCAGGCAGTTCTGCAATTTTGTTACTTCTGTGTCCTGTACTGTTTCCTTTGCTTCTCAGGTCTTTCAGGTGCCCAATCATTTCTTTTTTGATTTCTCTGTCCAAAATCAGTGTCTTACCCAAGCTTAACCATGTTCTAATGATCAACTCCTTACTCAATCAGATCTCTAATTCTCTGGCATTCCTTGGGCTATTAAGAAGGAAAGTTATCTGATTAAGATAATTTATAGTAAGACACAAATAATTTTTAGTTTTAGCTTTTTCAGGGATCTTTTAATTTTAAAAGTAGCTTTTAGAAATTGTGTGCAGCAGATGGCATTGAACATGGGCCTTCCCTTGTACCTTCTTCCTTCCTCTTTGCCAGTCACCAAAGTGATAGAAGCTATTGATCTTTGCCCTCCTTGTGTAAAAGGTGTTGCTTGCTCCAGACATTCACACAAACTGAGAAGACGCACAGCTTGTATATAATTTCAAAGGACGTGCAATCTCTCAAATATCTCCCTCGCCAAGCCTGCATCGGCAAACTTCTCCTCTGTTGTTTGGCTTGAAGTTTTGCTATTGGAATAATCTGTGACTGGACAGTGAAAGCCAAGCTGCTATTTCTGGAAGGTTTTGTTGAGAAGAAGCATTATACTGTGTTTATCTAGGAGACTTGGTCAACTTTGTACTTGCTCTGTTTCCTGTCTGAAACTATGGTTGTCACCTTGGCTTTGAATATACTGGGAAGGAACAGGGAAACCACCATGATTTCATCCCCTTTTGTGGGCTAGGTTCTGGTTAAGTGCTTTCCATACATCCTTCTTTAATTCTTACAACACTAAGGAAGATGGAATAATCTCCTTAAGAAGGCACCCCAATTTGGGGTAGGGTTGGTGGCTCAAGGTCCCATAGCTAGGAAGCTTGGAAGCTGGTATTTGAACGCAAGTTGTCTGACTCCCCCACTTTGCTTCTCCAGGAAGCCTTTGGGGTTTTTGGAAGAACACGCATTGAATGACATGACCAACCCAAGCGAGGGATCAAATAAGGGCCATCTGGTCACATAAGGAAGACTAGGAAGAACAGTGCACAGCACAGAGAGGAGGTTGGCTTTAACAGGAGGCATTTGCTTGACTTGTGATTAGGCTTGGCATCTAAATATCTAGATGTTCCTGAAGACTTTAGAACTCGATAACGTGATTTTTCGTGCTCTCCTGACAATTTCTGTCAGCCCTGTAATTTGAAGATCTTAGTTTACACTTCAAGCTTGGACCTGGAGGCACCAATCTATATACACCCAGTGGTGCTTTATCTACCTTGCTTCTGGATGAAGTTGTTTTTATTCTTAAACAGCTGCAGCTAGGAGTTAAAGAACCTGATTTATAGAATGTAGCAGGTCATGGATTAAAAATTTCAGGTCCCACAGATAATTTTCTGAAGCAGCTTTTGCCAAGTATAGTTCTTAGAGATGGAGAGTAATGATTCTGGACAGTTCTTTCATGGTATTGTGACCTGAAAAATCTCTCCACTTTCAAGCTTCTATTTTGATAATACTGTGTTTTCCATCTCCATTAGTTCAGCTGCAACAATGTCCTCGGTCAGGATATATATGGTGTCTTGGGGAAGACGAGTAAGTCTTTTGTTGGTGAAGTGGGTTTGCCAGCAAATCAGATTGATGACATTTTTTACACGGCCTTTCCTTTCCCTTGATTATCAGCCCTAGTTGCTTTATAAATATGGATGTTCTGTCCAGGGGATTTTCACTTTCATTATGGAACTGACGTTGTATTGCTGTTGTAATCGGTTTACAACTTTTCCTGTTATCTCTGGGAGCACTATCAGGGTGAAACATTTTGAGTTCCACTATGAAAAGCTGTCATGTTAGTCTCTCAGCTGGCCTTCAGATCTGACCAGCTGTTTGTCAGGGTGCTTTTGGGGGCTTCTAACATGTGGTCTGATTGAAAAAATGGGCCTGGCTATTTTGTGGCTAGGAAATTGGTTAGAGGATTTCTACTTTGCCAACATTCTCATCATAGCACTAGCTCTTACAGGAGCTCTTCATGGCCATTTGAACTTGACTATGGATGCCACGCGCTCAGATGGCAGCACCATTTGGGGATGTTGCTATCCTCATTTAACAGACAAGTGATAAAATAGACCTAAAAAGTGAACATTAGGAGAACCATCCTCAACTATGCATATTCTGCCTGTGTTATAAATGTTAGCAAAAGGGCTCCTTCTTTCATTACCAAAGTAGTTTCTTATGAAGAGATATTTTTATGTGTACATGATCATCAAGTCAGCTGTGGCATTGCCTCGTCTACTTTGCATTCTTTTTGAAAATATATTAGCTCATTTATGAGAAACCCTCCTAAGCCCTTTTTCCTCCAAAATGGGGTATAAATTGGGGTATATTGTTTAAGTTACATACTTTTGAAACATCTGTTTATTCTTTTCACGCTTATATCCAAAGACAAATTAAAGAATGTCAAACACATGTCAAAAGAGGGATGGAGCCTCTTTCCCGAGAAGATGCCTTTATATGTTTGACCTCATTTACAGGCCCAAAGGAACAGTATAACACTGTATGATAGCATCCCAAAATATTTGTTCTTAAACTTTGTTTCCAGTATTCCTATGGTTTTAACCTTGAAAGTACTTTCTCCTTTTCCTTTTTCCATTCACCCCCCAAGGATATTTTAATAGGCAGTATTTAATTGATATATGTAACTGTATTAGTTAGGGAACAGAAACCCTCCCCCCCAACTCTCATCTATCTAGAGAGAGAGACAGAAAGAGAGAGGAAAGAGACCTTTGACTTTTCTCAGATCTGGTAACTGGGTCCTTATTCCTACTTTGGAATGATTGACTGACAGTGAGAAATAGTTACCTCATTTAGACACACATTTCCTGTTGGGCTGCTACATTTATTTATGTGACCTGCTAGGTTCTTGTTGGTATTTGAATTTGTGACACCCTGTCATAAGGAAGGGCAATGTCATGAGAGCTGGCAAAATTCTATGGGGGATCCTGGTTTAGGATCTAAATCCTTAATCAAGGATTTGACCCTTGGTTGAGATTGAGATAAGCAAAGTGAAAGAGGGCATTTCAGTTGACCTTAAATGAAAGAAGCAAAGGCATGGAAGTAGGATCTTATGTGAGGAAACTTGCCTAACTGGAAGAATAAGTCTGTGAGGTTGCAAGTAGGAGAAAATAAGTTTGACTTGTCAAACAGGAACTAAGGTATTAATTAACTAGTTTCTTTAACAGTTAAACCTAAATCTCTGTGCCCTAAAACAACTGAAGTTTATTTCTTATGTGAAGTCTGAAATAGCTGTTCTTAACGGGTGACTCTTTCAAGTAGTGATTTAGGGGTACAGGCTCTTTCCTTCTGTGTCTGTGCCATCTTCAGCACATGACTTCCAAACTCACAGCAGAAGAGAGGGCATGGATAACTGTGAGGGCAGGGTTTCATAAAGCAGACCTGGAAGTGGTGCACATCATTTCTGCCCACATTTCAATGGCCATGTCCTGCTGAAAGGGAAGGCTGGGAACTGTAGTCTAGCTGTGAGCTAGGGCGAGAGAGAAAACAGGCTTAGTTGAATGGCTAGCCAGTCTCTAGTGCCAGAGATAGGGACCCTGGGGTTAAGCAGGCAGGAGCTGCTGTAAGTTGTTTGTTAATAAATTTAACATAGACCTATTGAGTACATACTATGTGTTGGATGCTATGTTATGCACTGAGTAGGCTTTTGAGCAAAGTAGTGACATGGAGAAAGCAGTGTTTTGAGAAATTAGTCGGGTGGCAAAGTGTAAAACAAGGGAAGGCAAACTCTAAGTTGGGGAGGATGGTGAGGAAGCTGTTGTCTTTCTCCAGCTGGGGGTCAGTGAGGTTGTCCATACACATAACAGTATCAATAGTATTAATAACAATAATGATTACTGTGTGCCATGCAGGTTTATAATCAACTTTTCATGTACTTATAAATCACTCAGACTTATGATTCAGGTCCTGTTCTTAGTGTTCCTTTTATGGATGGGGAAGCAACACTTTAAATTATTAAATCATTTGCCCGTATGCACATAAATCTTAGCAGGGCCTGAAGATTCGAAGTTAAGAAGTCAATGCTATTTTAGAACTACTGTCGAATTAATCAAATGGAAATAAATCTAATGGAAACATAATGAGTTTAGGAGGACAATGATGAAAAACCCTGTTACTGATTTGAGAGGGTCATTGAAACATTGAAAGACTATAGTAAACTGAATAAGAAGAAGTAAAATAGAGAAACAACCTGTTAAGAAATATCACTATGCTCAGGCATACTCGGTTGGATTTAGAGCAGTTTCTAATGAGAGTTCTTGGTAAAGGCTAAGCTGCTTGTGTATATGACCTCATTGTTAACTATAAGCAGATTTACTTGCAGTAAATCATTTATAATCTCTAATTCCTTATCCTGATAAATATGCCAGAACACTCATTTCAGTCTGTCATCTTTGTCATGATCATAATACGTATAAACTCAAACAATAAACTTAATACTTGTCTGCTATTTCCAGAACTATCAGGACACACCAGAAACTTTGGGTTGTTGATGTGACATTCTGTTTTTGGCAGTTGACTGTTGGGATGGCCCCGACGGAGAGCCGGTCGTACACCACGGTTACACGCTCACTTCAAAGATCCTCTTCAGAGATGTTGTGGAGACCATCAACAAGCATGCCTTTGTGAAGAACGAGTAAGTAGAGCAGCAGCTGGGAGCCAGGCTCAGCTGGCACATGCAGCACTGCCTGACGTAACACGGCCACCAATCCACACACTTCCCTGGAGTCTACATCTCGCTTTCTCCTGCCCTGGTTCTCTCCTTCCTTCCCAACAAAACACTGAACAAACAAGGGCCGCATGTACATACTTTCTTGTGCTCTCTTTATTCCTTACCCCATTCTCTCTCAAGATGTTGCCTCCTTGAAGCACGTTCTTACAAAGAGTGACCTCAAAATTCCTAAAGCCAGGGTGTACAGAGTGTCTATAAAGTTTAGAAACACAGGTTACTATACATAATAAATAGCTTCTTGGGATTATATTGCAATACAATAAAATAATAATATCTTGGTTTCCAGACTTGCTGGATGTCCTATGTACACTGAAGTGCCTGGGGTCCTTATGTTACTTGACCCCTCCTTGGCATTTGATAATGGTGATAATTTTCTCCTTAATACTTGCTTTTGGGGGGCCTCTATCATAGCATTCTCTCCTCTATTGCTGCCATTGCTTCTCGACCTCTTTTTTTAGCCTACGGTCTTCTAGTCCATTTCCTCATTCCTTTAATAGTCACTATTTCCTAAGTTGTTGTCCTTGGTCTACTTTTTGGTTATTTGCCCATTATATATCCAGAATGTTTTCCCTAAGTTTCAGAGGTATATTGAAAGATTCTTACTACAAATTCATCTGAGTATCCCATAGGTACCTGAAAATTAACAAATTTCATTATTTATTCAGACATTTACTTAGATATTTAAAGTTGCCCACTCTAAGCCAGGCATACTATAATAGGTTTGGGGAGCCTCAACACTGAGCGAGGATAAGACTCCTACCAGCACGGGGCCTCCACCCCAAACTGAACTCAGCATTTCATTCTGCCAAGCTTCCTCTTACTCCATTTCCTTCTAGTTAGGAGGGTAGCACTGTTTACCAATGGCTTTACCTAGAAACTGGGAGTCCACTCTCGATTCAGCCAATCTTTTCAATTCTAGTTGCTAAAGTATCTTTTGACTCCACTGCCTTCTCTTCATTTTCATTT